>NC_057807.1:388977255-389277255 GCF_018294505.1 Triticum aestivum | reverse complement strand
GGTGATGCGGGCAAGCCACTCATCATAGAGATCGTCGACGGGGCGGTAGTGCAGGAGCTCACGTGCCAGGAGCAACATAGCGTGCGCGTCCGCGGGAGCGCGACGAGCGTGCGACGACGAGCCTGCTGGAGTCAGCGACGGGGTAGCGGTGCGGCCTTCCCGCTGCACCGAGGGATGCAGCGACGATGCCTGCTGCTCGTTCCCCGCCGGGCCGGTGGCGGCGTGGGCGGCAGGCGATGGGGAACAACGAGGAGGCCCGCCGACGGGGGCTGTTTGGGCGACGTGGGCCGCGAGAGCAGCCCGGCGCTCGGCACAGACTCGATGAGCGTCAGACATGGATGCGACGGATGACGAAACGCAAGACGGCGGAAGACACGATTCCGGCGCACCCCTACCTGGCACTCCAAATGTCGGATTGCAGGTTCCGGCAGACCCTTGAGGTTCGAACTCTGGGGTGCACGCGAAGATCTCTCCTCTACCAACTCATGTCTCGTCGCCTCGCAAAGGATCTAGGCTACACGATGAACAACACAAGAGACGCAAGGTTTATACTAGTTCAGGCCACCATTGTTGTGTAATACCCTACTCTAGTTTGTGGTGTGGTGGATTGCCTGTGGGGCTGATGATGAACAGTACAAAGGAAGAACAACCTCGCGAGGGGTGTTCTTGTGGTGGTGTTGTTCCTTTGGAGGGGTCGATGTCGGTGTCAAAACCGGCGGATCTCGAGTAGGGGGTCCCGATCTGTGCGTCTTAGGCTGATGGTAACAGGAAGCAAGGGACACAATGTTTACCCAGGTTCAGGCCCTCTAGATGGAGGTAAAACCCTACTTCCTGCTTGATTAATATTGAAGATATGAGTAGTACAAGAGTAGATCTACCATGAGATCGTAGAGGCTAAACCCTAAGAGCTAGCCTATGATGGTATGATTGTAATTGTGATCGGCCTTCTAAGGACCATCCTCTCCGGTTTATATAGACACCGGAGAGGGCTAGAGTTTACATGGAGTCGGTTACAAGGAAGGAAATATAATATCTGGATCGCCAAGCTTGTCTTCCACGCAAAGGAGAGTCCCATCCGGACACGGGTCGAAGTCTTGAGTCTTGTATCTTCACGCTTCAATAGTCCGGACGATGTATATAGTCCGGCTGTCCAGATACCCCCTAATCCAGGACTCCCTTAGTAGCCCCTGAACCAGGCTTCAATGACGATGGGTCCGGCGCGCAGTCTTGTCTTCGGCATTGCAAGGCGGGTTCCTTCTCCGAATACTCCAATGTACCCATCACGACAAACAGTGTCCGGCATCTCATCAATGTTGTACTCCTTGGCTTCAGTGCTTCAAGAATGACCATTTCCACGTGTCGAGCGAATGTGAGGAGTCGAGGCATTTTTGCATTTGCCACCCTCGGTCCTTCGGGCTAACCGTCCATTTGAAGAGACGGGGATTCCCAGATCCAAACCTCACTCTCCCTCCTCGAGCAAGCATCCAACAGAGCGCCCTGAAAAAACCATTCCAACATGGCCGGTCGTCGTAGCTCTTCTGCTCGCTCCCCTTGCCCCAAGCCGGGGGACTGGGGAGATTGTTCAGTTTCGCATAGCCGTTTGATAAAGTTACAAACTCAAGGGCTTCTCCTGCCGGCGTTCATGGTCCCTGTCCGAGCCGGAGTGGCCACCTATAACGGCGGAGAACAAGCGGAGAGATCCCCCAATCCGTCTCCAGAGGAGCGAATATGCCTCATTCCGCATCTGTTAAGGGGCGTCGGGTTTCCTATTCATCCATTCCTTCGTGGGTTCCTGGAGTTCTATGGCCTCCAGTTGCACAACTTTACCCCAACCTCCGTACTACATATAGCAGGGTATGTCACCCTTTGTGAGCTATTTCTTTGCTGCGAGGCCCATTTTGGATTGTGGAAGAAGCTATTCTGCCTTGTCCCCCACAACCAGGGAGAATCCCTATGTGAAGTGGGCGGGGCCGAAGTATGGCGTATCGCTGAGACCGGATACCTATCCGGCACTCCCAAGAAGGCACTAGATAACTGGGCTTCAGAGTGGTTTTATATTGACGAGGCTCCCCTTTCGGATCCAGTCCGGACATGACTCCCCAAGTTCAGTAACAGCCCTCCGAGGGCACGTCTAAGCTGGCGCCCCCAAGGCCCCCAAGAAGAGGATTCCAGGGAAATACATTTCCTGATGAGCAGGATAAAGTTACTGGCCAAATCCGGACTGACGATAGTCGAGGTCATGGAAATATGCATAATGAGGGGAGTGCAACCGCTTCAATATCGGGGCAATCCCATGTGACATTACAACGGGACAAACGATGCCACCCGCTGCGGCCGTAAGTGTCCGGACTCCGCCACTCCTCTGGCAAGGATATTGTCCGATCTATACAAAGGAGAAGAGGAAGACTTCCTTCATATCAAACCGCGAGACGGATTCTCCATGTACAATCCCCCAAACTGGGTAAGTCATCATTTATGTTCTCGCTTTACTTATCATGGCGTTCTTTGCTAAGGTTACCTGCCTCGATATTTCCGAGCAGGAACTGAGGAGGGCCATAGAAGGAATCTCCAGCCCTTCCCCGCAGCCATAGGACCCCGAAAGGGCCCTGGATCCAGGACTCGAAGAAGACTCAGATGCGGCTACGGAGCTTGTCGACGGGATATTTTATCGGGCGAGCCGTGACGGCGCCTCAGTGGCTATTACTGCTGATTATCTCGGACTGCTACCTTCGTCGCGTGTAAGCCAAGCCGAAAACTCGATCCTCCGAAGAGGACTCTTTCCTGATGTCACGCTTTATCCCTGATGCGTCGTGTTTTTGCAGAAGCGATGTTCGGAGCGCAGGACCGAGCCCCTAGGGACCCGTCAGCCACAGGCGTCCGGATTGGGTAGGCTCAAGAGGAAGGCGGTTAGGGCCGACACACCTCTACAGAGGTAAGGAAACAACCTGCCATGTAATTATTGTTACTTGAAGTGTAACAACGCCCTTTACATCCTGGCAGGAAGAAGGGCATCCGGACTATATCCGGGGATCCTGCCAACCACGCCTCCACTAGTCGAGCTCCAGAACCGACTTCGAGAAAGGAGGCGGACATAGGGCCAACGCCGCATAGTCCTCCGACAGAGGATGCGGATATGTTTTCGGCCACAAACTCCAAAGTGGAGAGCGCCATGAATCACCGGCGCCGGAGGCCGTGCTTCGGTACAACATCTTTTCCGAAGAGGCCTTTAATGCCTTCAATTGGGCAGACGCATACATCCGAGCTGCTCAAGGCGGGCTTGCCCAAGCGACAAACCAGTATACCAAAGATATACGGGTAAGAAATTGTGATAAGTATGTATAGAAGTATCCCCTGAGACTTGAAACGGTTGGAACAACAGTTTTAAGTATCAATTTATGCGCAGGTTCTTGTAGATAAGAATGAGCAATTGTCTCGGGATCTAGAAGAGTGCAAGACCCAACTAAGGGCCACAATTGCCAAGCTAGAGGAATCCCAGAAGGCCTCATATGGTAACATTTATCTCGATTGTACGAAAATGTACCGGTTAGCAACTGGCTGGTGTGACAAACAGAAAATTCTGTAGATAACCCCGAAGTGAATCCGAAGGGCGAGAGAGATGATGAGTCGCATCTCCAGAGGCAACTAAAGGCTGGCGAGCGCATTTCACGCAAGTGCGGCAGGAGAAGAACAATCTTCAAGATGCCAATGTCCGGCTGGACGTAGAGTTAAAAGACGTCCGTGCCCAGCTGGTGGACTCCGTAAAGGAGAATAAAAGGCTTCGACGCGACATTTATGGTGAGTGCCTAGACGAACTGTATGATAGTTCATCGAGGAAGTGTATTGAAAGAATTTTGCCTGTAGGAATGTTAACGGGTCACCCCAAGGAGGAGATGCCCTCATCTACAGGTGATGTACTGCAAGAACTTTCACAGTTGCACGAGCGAGCTCGACGGGTGATGCACGTCGTTGCTCAGGCCTTGTGGCCATCAAGCCCCCTGCCAAATGGCATAGGGGAGCTTGTGGACCTTCTTCAAGGAGCCCGGCGGGCTTCCACCTATGGAAGATATCAGCATGTCGGCAAGGTGCAAGAGAAGCTTGGGCAATGGTGAAGACGCGCTACACCAAGCTAGACCCAAACCATATGGCCGAAGTAGGACCGGCGGGGCCCGATGGGCAAGAAATTCCCGTAAGTCTGGTATATGACCAGGTAGCGTTAGCCGCTAAGTATTCTCAACAGGATTGTAAACTAGATAGCCTGTTGGATGGCATATAGAAGGAATATAATCAGTCCAAGTGACTATGTAATTTAGTGGGCATAAGTAGCCCCTAGCCGGATTAAAATCATTTGTCATGGCGGACCTTTTCGCTTCAGCCCCCGAATCCTATAGTCCGGGGTGTGTCCGAATACCCACTCAGTTATACAAAACTGGGGTATGCGTGGAGACCAGGCGTAGGGGTCATAAGTGCTTGAACAGACAAGTACCCAACTAGTTATGTTATATTACATGGATAGTAAGAAACATCTTCCAGGGAGAATAGTTCCGTTAGGGGTTCCTTTCCCTGGGTGTTCATGCGGCAAAGCACATGCCCGGACTGCGGACAAAGGCGCAGGATACAAAACTTCTGGGGATTTATGTTATGATAAACAAAAACATCTTTTGTTCACCGACCGAATATTCTCTTAAGGAAACTAGCTTTCGGCTTCACCCAGTCTGAGGTACACATCCGGCTCAACCGGCAGTAACAATTGTTGGAAATATGCCCTAGAGGCAATAATAAAATGGTTATTATTGTATTTCCTTGTTCATGATAATTGTCTATTATTCATGCTATAATTGTATTGACCGGAAACCGCAATACATGTGTGAATACATAGACCACAACATGTCCCTAGTGAGCCTCTAGTTGACTAGCTCATTGATCAACAGATGGTCATGGTTTCCTGACCATGGACATTGGATGTCATTGATAACGGGATCACATCATTAGGAGAATGATGTGATGGACAAGACCCAATCCTAAGCATAGCACAAGATCATGTAGTTCGTTTGCTAAAGCTTTTCTAATGTCAAGTATCTTTTCCTTAGACCATGAGATTGTGTAACTCCCGGACACCGTAGGAGTGTTTGGGTGTTACCAAACATCACAACGTAACTGGGTGACTATAAAGGTGCATTACAGGTATCTTCGAAAGTGTCTGTTGGGTTGACACGGATCGAGACTGGGATTTGTCACTCCGTATTATGGAGAGGTATCACTGGGCCCACTCGGTAGTGCATCATCATAATGAGCTCAAAGTGACCAAGTGTATGGTCACCGGATCATGCATTACGGTACGAATAAAGTGACTTGTCGTAACGAGACTGAACGAGGTATTGGGATACCGACGATCGAGTCTCGGGCAAGTAACATACCGTCTGACAAAGGAATAGTATACGGGTTGCTTGAACCCTCGACATCGTGGTTCATCCGATGAGATCATCGAGGAGTATGTGGGAGCCAACATGGGTATCCAGATCCTGCTGTTGGTTATTGACCGAAAGAACCGTCTCGGTCATGTCTGCATGTCTCCCGAACCCGTAGGGTCTACACACTTAAGGTTCGGTGACGCAGGGTTGTATGAATATGAGTATGCACAGCAAACTGAATGTTGTTCGGAGTCCCGGATGAGATCCCGAACGTCACGAGGAGTTTCGGAATGGTCCGGAGGTAAAGAAAACTATATAGGAAGTGCTGTTTCGGCCATCAGGAAAGTTTCGGGGTCACCCGGTATTGTACCGGGACCACCGGAAGGGTCCCGGGGGTCCACCGGGTGGGCCACCTATCCCGGAGGGCCCCATGGTCTGAAGAGGGAGGGGAACCAGCCCCTAGTGGGCTGGTGCAGCCCCCCTTGCCCCCCCTACGCCTAGGGTTGGAAACCCTAGGTGGGGGGGGGCGCACCACTTGCCTTGGGGGGCACTCCACCCCCCTGGCCGCCGCCCCCTTGGGAGATTGAATCTCCCAGGGCCGGCGCCCCCCCTGGGGGCCTATATAAAGGATGGCAGGGGGGAGGGCAGCCGCACCCAAGTCTTGGCGCCTCCCTCCCCCTGCTACACCTCGTCCTCCTCCCGCAGCAGCTTGGCGAAGCCCTGCCGGAGTTCTACTGCATCCACCACCACGCCGTCGTGCTGCTGGATCGTCATCAACCTCTCCTTTCCCCTTGCTGGATCAAGACGGAGGAGACGTCATGCTGACCGTACGTGTGTTGAACGTGGAGGTACCGTCCGTTCGGCGCTAGGATCTCCGGTGATAGGATCACGACGAGAACGACTACTTCAACCCCGTTCTTTTGAACGCTTCTGCTCGCGATCTACAAAGTGGTATGTAGATGCATCTCTCCTTTCACTCGTTGCTTAGATGAACTCATAGATGGATCTTGGTGAAACCATAGGAAATTTTTTATTTTCTGCAACGTTCCCCAACAGTGGCATCATGAGCTAGGTCTATGCGTAGTTCTCTATTGCACGAGTAGAACACAATTTGTTTGTGGGTGTAGATCTTGTCAACTTGCTTGCCGCTACTAGTCTTTTCTTGCTTCAGCGGTATTGTGTGATGAAGCGGCCCGGACCGACCTTACACGTACGCTTACGTGAGACAGGTTCCACCGACTAACATGCACTAGTTGCATAAGGTGGCTAGCGGGTGTCTGTCTCTCCTACTTTAGTTGGGGCGGATTAGATGAAAAGGGTCCTTATGAAGGGTAAATAGAAGTTGACAAAATCACGTTGTGGTTATTCGTAGGTAAGAAAACGTTCTTGCTAGAACCCAATTGCAGCCACGTAAAAGATGCAACAACAATTAGAGGACGTCTAACTTGTTTTTGCAGCAATTGTCATGTGATGTGATATGGCCAAAAGTTGTGATGAATGATGAATGATATATTGTGATGTATGAGATCATGTTCTTGTAATAGGAATCACAACTTGCATGTCGATGAGTATGACAATCGGCAGGAGCCATAGGAGTTGTCTTTAATTTTTGTATGACCTGCGTGTCATTGAAGAACGCCATGTAAATTACTTTACTTTATTGCTAAACGCGTTAGCCATAGAAGTAGAAGTAGTCGTTGGTGTGACAACTTCATGAAGACACAATGATGGGTCATGGTGTCATGCCGGTGACGAAGATGATCATGGAGCCCGAAGATGGAGATCGAAGGAGCTATATGATATTGGCCATATCATGTCACTACTATATAATTGCATGTGATGTTTATTATGTTTTATGCATCTTGTTTACTTAGAACGGGGTAGTAAATAAGATGATCCCTTATAATAATTTCAAGAAAGTGTTCCCCCTAACTGTGCACCGTTGCTAAAGTTCGTCGTTTTGAAGCACCACGTGATGATCGGGTGTTCCTTACGTTCACATACAACGGGTGTAAGACAGATTTACACATGCAGAACACTTAGGGTTAACTTGACGAGCATAGCATGTACAAACATGGCCTCGGAACACAGAGACCGAAATGTCGAACATGAGTTGTATGGAAGATACGATCAACATGGAGATGTTCACCGATGATGACTAGTCCATCTCACATGATGATCGGACACGGCCTAGTCGACTCGGATCATGTAACACTTAGATGAATAGAGGGATGTCTAATCTGAGTGGGAGTTCATTAAATAATTTGATTAGATGAACTTAATTATCATGAACTTAGTCTAAAACTTTTGCAAAATATGTCTTGTAGATCAAATGGCCAACGCTCATGTCAACATGAACTTCAACGCGTTCCTAGAGAAAACCAAGCTGAAAGATGATGGGAGCAACTATTCGGGCTGGGTCCGGAACCTGAGGATCATCCTCATAGCATCCAAGAAAGATTATGTCCTAGATGCACCGCTTAGGTGAAGCACCCACCCTAGAGAACCAAGACGTTATGAACACTTGGCAATCACGTGCTGATGATTACTCCCTCGTTCAGTGCGGCATGCTTTACAGCTTAGAACCGGGGCTCCAAAAGCGTTTTGAGAAACACGGAGCATATGAGATGTTCGAGGAGCTGAAAATGGTTTTCCAAGCTCATGCCCGGGTCGAGAGATATGAAGTCTCCGACAAGTTCTATAGTTGTAAGATGGAGGAAAACAGTTCTGTCAGTGAGCACATACTCAAAATGTTTGGGTTGCACAACCGCCTGTCCCAGCTGGAGATCAACCTCCCGGACGAGGCGGTCATTGACAGAATCCTTCAGTCGCTCCCACCGAGCTACAAGAGCTTTGTGTTGAACTACAATATACAGGGGATGGTGAAGACCATTCTGAAGTATTTTCAATGCTGAAGTCAGCAGAGGTTGAAATCAAGAAAGAACATCAAGTGTTGATGGTCAATAAGACCACTAAGTTCAAGAAGGGCAAGGGTAAGAAGAACTTCAAGAAGGACGGCAAAGATGTTGCCGCGCCCGGTAAGCCAGATGCCGGGAAGAAGTCAAAGAATGGACCCAAGCCTGAGACTGAGTGCTTTTATTGCAAGGGGAAGGGTCACTGGAAGCGGAACTGCCCCAAATACTTAGCGGTCAAGAAGGCCGGCAACACTAAAGGTATATTTGATATACATGTAATTGATGTGTACCTTACCAGTACTCATAGTAACTCCTGGGTATTTGATACCGTGCCGTTGCTCACATTTGTAACTCACAGCAGGAGCTGCGGAATAAGCAGAGACTGGCGAAGGACGAGGTGACGATGCGCGTCGGGAATGGTTCCAAGGTCGATGTGATCGCCGTCGGCACGCTACCTCTACATTTACCTACGGGATTAGTTTTAAACCTTAATAATTGTTATTTAGTGCCAAGTTTGAGCATGAACATTGTATCTGGATCTCGTTTGATACGAGATGGCTACTCATTTAAATCCGAGAATAATGGTTGTTCTATTTATATGAGAGATATGCTTTATGGTCATGCCCCGATGGTCAATGGTTTATTCTTAATGAATCTTGAAACGTAATGTTACACATATTCATAGTGTGAATACCAAAAGATGTAAAGTTGATAACGATAGTCCCACATACTTGTGGCACTGCCGCCTTGGTCACATTGGTGTCAAGCGCATGAAGAAGCTCCATGCTGATGACTTTAGAGTCTCTCGATTATGAATCATTTGACACATGCGAACCATGCCTCATGGGAAAAATGACCAAGACTCCATTCTCCGGAACAATGGAACGAGCAACCAACTTGTTGGAAATCATACATACCGATGTGTGCGGTCCAATGAGCGTTGAGGCTCACGGAGGATATCATTATGTTCTCACTCTCACTGATGACTTGAGTAGATATGGGTATGTCTACTTGATGAAACACAAGTCTGAGACCTTTGAAAAGTTCAAGGTATTTCAGAATGAAGTAGAGAATCAACGTGACGGAAAGATAAAATTCTTACGATTGGATCGTGGAGGAGAATATTTAAGTCACGAATTTGGTACACACTTAAGAAAATGTGGAATCATTTCACAACTCACGCCGCCTAGAACACCTCAGCGTAACGGTGTGTCCGAACATCGTAATCGCACTCTATTGGATATGGTGCGATCTATGATGTCTCTTACCGATTTACCGCTATCATTTTGGGGATACGCTCTAGAGATAGCTACATTCACTTTAAATAGGGCACCGTCTAAATCCGTTGAGACGACACCGTATGAATTATGGTTTGGGAAGAAACCTAAGCTGTCATTTCTAAAAGTTTGGGGATGCGATGCTTATGTCAAGAAACTTCAACCTGAAAAGCTCGAACCCATGTCGGAAAAATGCGTCTTCATAGGATACCCTAAGGAAACCATTGGGTATACCTTCTACTTAAGATCCAAGGGCAAGATCTTTGTTGCCAAGAACGGATCCTTTCTGGAAAAAGAGTTTCTCTCGAAAGGAGTAAGTGGGAGGAAAGTAGAACTCGATGAAGTACTACCTCTTGAACCGGAAAGTAGTGCAGCTCAGGAAAACGTTCCTGTGGTGCCTACACCGACTGGAGAGGAAATTAATGATGATGATCAAGGTACTTCTGATCAAGTTGCTACTGAACTTCGTAGGTCCACAAGACCACGTTCCACACCAGAGAGTGGTATGGCAACCCTGTCCTGGAAATCATGTTGTTAGACAACGGTGAACCTTCGAACTATGAAGAAGCGATGGCGGGCCCAGATTCCAACAAATGGCTTGAAGCCATGCAATCCGAGATAGAATCCATGTATGAAAACAAAGTATGGACTTTGACTGAATTGCCCGATGATCGGCGAGCGATAGAAAACAAATGGATCTTTAAGAAGAAGACGGACGCGGATGGTAATATTACCGTCTATAAAGCTCGACTTGTCGCTAAGGGTTATCGACAAGTTCAAGGGGTTGACTATGATGAGACTTTCTCTCCTGTAGCGAAGCTGTAGTCCGTCCGAATCATGTTAGCAATTGCCGCATACTATGATTATGAGATATGGCAGATGGACGTCAAAACGGCATTCCTTAACGGGCATCTTAAGGAAGAACTGTATTATATGATGCAGCCGGAGTTGGAACATTCGCTTTGATGAGATGATCAAAGCGTTTGGGTTTATGCAGACTTATGGAGAAGCCTGCGTTTACAAGAAAGTGAGTGGGAGCTCTGTAGCATTTCTCATATTATATGTAGATGACATACTTTTGATGGGAAATGATATAGAATTCTTGGACAGCATTAAGGCCTACTTGAATAAGTGTTTTTCAATGAAGGACCTTGGAGAAGCTGCTTACATATTAGGCATCAAGATCTATAGGGATAGATCGAGACGCCTCATAGGTCTTTCACAAAGCACATACCTTGATAAGATTTTGAAGAAGTTCAAAATGGATCAATCCAAGAAAGGGTTCTTGCCTGTATTGCAAGGTGTGAGATTGAGCTCAGCTCAATGCCCGACCACGGCAAAAGATAAAGAAGAGATGAGCGTCATCCCCTATGCCTCAGCCATATAATCTATTATGTATGCCATGCTGTGTACCAGACCTGAGTAAACCTTGCCGTAAGTTTGGTAGGAAGGTACCAAAGTAATCCCAGCAAGGAACACTGGACAGCGGTCAAGAATATCCTGAAGTACCTGAAAAGGACAAAGGACATGTTTCTCGTTTATGGAGGTGACGAAGAGCTCGTCGTAAAGGGTTACGTCGACGCTAGCTTCGACACAGATCTGGATGACTCTAAGTCACAAACCGGATATGTGTATATGTTGAATGGTGGAGCAGTAAGCTGGTGCAGCTGCAAGCAGAGCGTCGTGGCGGGATCTACATGTGAAGCGGAGTACATGGCAGCCTCGGAGGCAGCGCATGAAGCAATTTGGGTGAAGGAGTTCATCACCGACCTAGGAGTCATACCCAATGCGTCGGGGCCGATCAAACTCTTCTGTGACAACACAGGAGCTATTGCCCTTGCCATGGAGCCCAGGTTTCACAAGAAGACCAGGCACATCAAGCGTCGCTTCAACTCCATCCGTGAAAATGTTCAAGATGGAGACATAGATATTTGGAAAGTACATACGGATCTGAATGTCGCAGATCCGTTGACTAAACCTCTCTCGCGAGCAAAACATGATCAACACCAGAACTCTATGGGTGTTCGATTCATCACAATGTAACTAGATTATTGACTCTAGTGCAAGTGGGAGACTGTTGGAAATATGCCCTAGAGGCAATAATAAAAGGATTATTATTATATTTCCTTGTTCATGATAATTGTCTTTTATTCATGCTATAATTGTATTATCCGGAAATTGTAATACACGTGTGAATACATAGACCACAATACGTCCCTAGTAAGCCTCTAGTTGACTAGCTCGTTGGTCAACAGATAGTCATGGTTTCCTGATTATGGAGATTAGATGTCGTTGACAACGGGATCACATCATTAGGAGAATGATGTGATGGACAAGACCCAATCCTAAGCATAGCACAAGATCGTGTAGTTCGTTTTACTAGAGCTTTTCCAATGTCAAGTATCTATTCCTTAGACCATGAGATCGTGTAACTCCCGGACACCGTAGGAGTGCTTTGGGTGTACCAAACGTCACAACATAACTGGGTGACTATAAAGGTGCATTACAGGTATCTCCAAAAGTGTCTGTTGGGTTGACATGGATCGAGACTGGGATTTGTCACTCTGTATTACGGAGAGGTATCACTGGGCCCACTCGGTAGTGCATCATTATAATGAGCTCAAAGTGACCAAGTGTCTGGTCACGGGATCATGCATTACGGTACGAGTAAAGTGACTTGCCGGTAACGAGACTGAATGAGGTATTGGGATACCGACGATCGAGTCTCGGGCAAGTAACATACCGTCTGACAAAGGGAATAGTATACGGGGTTGCTTGAACCCTCGACATCGTGGTTCATCCGATGAGATCATCGAGGAGTATGTGGGAGCCAACATGGGTATCCAGATCCCGCTGTTGGTTATTGACCGGAGAACCGTCTCGGTCATGTCTGCATGTCTCCCGAACCCGTAGGGTCTACACACTTAAGGTTCGGTGATGCTAGGGTTGTATAAATATGAGTATGCAGCAAACCGAATGTTGTTTGGAGTCCCCGGATGAGATCCCGGACGTCACGAGGAGTTCCGGAATGGTGCAGAGGTAAAGAAAACTATATAGGAAGTGCTGTTTCGGCCATCGGGAAAGTTTCGGGGTCACCCGGTATTGTACCGGGACCACCGGAAGGGTCCCGGGGGTCCACCTATCCCGCAGGGCCCCGTGGGCTGAATAGGGAGGGGAACCAGCCCCTTACTGGGCTGGTGCGCCCCCCTTGGGCCCCCCTGCGCCTAGGGTTGGAAACCCTAGGTGGGGGGGGGGCGCACCACTTGCCTTGGGGGGCACTCCACCCCCCCTGGCCGCCGCCCCCTTGGGAGATTGAATCTCCCAGGGCCGGCACCCCCCCTGGGGGCCTATATAAAGGAGGACAGGGGGGAGGGCAGCCGCACCCAAGTCTTGGCGGCCTCCCTCCCCCTGCTACACCTCGTCCTCCTCCCGCAGCAGCTGGCGAAGCCTTGCCGGAGTTCTGCTGCATCCACCACCACGCCGTCGTGCTGCTGGATCATCATCAACCTCTCCCTTCCCCTTGCTGGATCAAGACAGAGGAGACGTCACGCTGACCGTACGTGTGTTTGACGCGGGAGGTGCCGTCCCTTCGGTGCTAGGATCTCCGGTGATAGGATCACGACGAGAACGACTACTTCAACCTCATTCTCTTGAATGCTTCCGCTTAGCGACACAGTATGTACGATGCACTCGCCTCCACTCATTGTAGTCCTCCTAATAGATGGTGACTCGTAGGAAAATTGAATTCTGCACGTTACCAACACAATCGCAGAGTGCTCCCTATCCCTACGAATTAACGGACGCAGGGAAATACACAGAGCAGGCAACCCAGCTGCCATGTCTTAAGTATATGATGCATCATAATGGGAAGAAAGGCAAATGAAAAAAGAACTCATGTGTGATGGCAAAAGCCTGAGAGAGTAATATTTTTAGCTTCCATGTAGGAGCCCCCAGTATTGCTTAACCATAGTGCACCGAACAGTCGGACTGTCATGAATCTTGTGTGAAAAAGAGAGGAAGGAAGGGAGGGGCATAATAAAAAGGAGGAGGTAAGGAGACAAACACTGAGTTCGGCGCTAGGCGTAGAATCTCCGGAGTCTGGCCGCGTTCCATGGGTTCGGCTCGAGTCTGTTATCGGACGCATTACATAAGCGGTACGCTCCTCCGGTGAGAACTTGGTCGATGACGAAGGGGCCTTCCCACTTGGGTTTGAGCTTGTCCTTCTTCTCCCGTAAGCGTAGAACGAGTTCGCCAATATTATAAGTTTTGTCCCATACTTCTCTGCTTTGGTATCGTCGAGCCTGTTGCTGATAGAATGCAGAATGGGCCTTAGCGACATCGCGCTCCTTCTCCAGGGTGTCCAAGTTATCCTGCCGATCTAACTCGGCTTCCTTATCTTCGTACATGTGTACGCGTGGCGAATCATGAATTATGTCGCAAGGTAGTACTGCTTCCGCACCGTACACCATAAAAAATGGTGTATATCCGGTGGTGCGATTCAGCGTGGTCCGCAGCCCCCAGAGTACGGAGTCGAGCTCCTCGACCCAATGAGTATCCGACTCTGTCAAGGGTCGCACTAGTATGGGTTTGATGCCACTCATGATGAGACCGTTTTCCCATTCGACCTGGACATTTGTTTGAGGATGGTAGACGGAAGCATAGTCGAGCTTAATGCCCATTTTGGCGCACCAAGATTTCACCTCATTGGCCATGAAATTTGAGCCATTATCGGTGATGATGTTGTGGGGGACACCGTATCGGTGTACGACCCCGGATATAAAGTCGATTACTAGTCCAGATTCAGCCGTTTTCACTGGTTTGGCTTCTATCCATTTGGTGAACTTATCTACCATGACCAATAAGTATTTTTTTCTTGTGGCTTCCCCCTTTAAGGGGTCCAACCATATCCAGCCCCCAGACCGCAAAGGGCCAAGTTATGGGGATTGTTTGGAGAGCGGTAGGGGGCATATGACTCTGATTGGCAAAGAGCTGGCAACCGACGCAATGTTGGACAAGGTCCTGCGCGTCTGCTCGGTCCATCGGCCAATAGAAACCTGTACGGAAGGCCTTGCTGACTAGTGCTCGAGCCGCCGCGTGGTGCCTGCCCAGTCCGGCATGGATTTCAGCCAAGAGCCGCCGCCCTTCCTCTTCGGAGATGTACCTTTGAAGCACTCTGGTCGCACTTTTCTTATAGAGTTCCCCTTCATGGACTTTGTAAGCTTTAGAACTCTGGACGATGCAGCGTGCTTCATTTTGGTCTTCGGGGAGCTCCTGCCTATTTAGGTAGGCCAAGAAAGGCTCAGTCCATGGGGCGATGACAGCCATTATCTCGTGGGCTGACGATGTTATTTGGGTGGTAGAGCCTCCGATTATGTCTGATAGTTCAGAATCTGGGGATGTATTCGGATCCGTGCTAGTATTGCCGGACTCCCCTTCCCATGTCATGGATGGCTTGAACAGCCTTTCCAGGAATATTTTCGGTGGGACAGGGTCGCGTTTAGCGCCGATGCGAGCAAGTACATTTGCTGCTTGATTGTTTTCTCGAGCCACATGGTGAAATTTGAGCCCCTCGAACCGAGCTGACATTTTAAGGACGCCATTACCGTAGGCCGCCATTTTCGGATCCTTGGCATCAAAGCCTCCGTTTATTTGGGATATTGCAAGGCTTGAATCCCCACGCACCTCTAGGCGTTGAATGTCCATAGAGACTGCCATCCGAAGACCGTGCAACAAAGCCTCATATTCGGCTGCATTGTTGGAGTCTGTGTATAATATCTGGAGGATGTATTGGACCATGTCTCCGATGGGAGACGTCAGGACTACGCCTGCTCCCAATCGGCCAGCATTTTAGAGCCGTCGAAGTGCATGATCCAGTTAGAGTATGCGCTATACTCTTTAGGGAGTTCAGCTTCCGTCCATTCAGCGACAAAGTCAGCTAGTACTTGCGACTTGATAGCCTACTGAGGCTTGTATATTATGTCGAACGGAAGGAGCTCAATGGCCCATTTAGCGATCCGGCCCGTGGCATCGCGGTTGTTTGTTATATCATTGAGTGGTACTTCGGAGGCCACCATAATCGAACACTCTTGAAAGTAGTGTTGTAGCTTTCGGGATGCCATGAAGACCGGGTATGCTATTTTTTGATAGTGTGGGTATCGGGATTTGCATGGGGTGAGGACCATGGATATGTAATAAACCGGCTTCTGTAGCGGGAATTTGTATCCGTCAACCTCACATTCGACGATGAGTACTGCGCTTACAACTTGATGTATTGCATCTATATACAGCAGCATAGGTTCGCCGATATTTGGCGCTGTTAGGACTGGATTACTGGCCAATAAGGTCTTTATTTCATCGAGTCCGGCCACGGATGCATCCGTCCACATGAAGTGTTCGGTGCACCGAAGAAGGCAGTAAAGGGGCAATGCCTTTTCTCCTAACCTGGAGATAAAGCGGCTCAAAGCAGCCACGCATCCAGCTAGTTTCTGGATGTGTTTGAGGTCTGTTGGTATAGCCAACTGCGACAAAGCTCGGATTTTTGCCGCATTAGCTTCAATTCCTCTATTCGAAACGATGAAGCCCAGTAGTTTTCCAAAGGGGACGCCGAAAACGCATTTCTACGAATTCAGCTTGATGCCGTATGTTCGTAGGTTGTCGAACGTAAGCCTCAAGTCATCTATTAGGGTTTCGACGTGTCTTGTTTTTATGACTACTTCGTCCATGTATGCCTCCACTGTTTTGCCGATTTGCTTTTCCAGGCATGTTTGAATCATGCGTTGATAGGTTGCTCCGGCATTCTTGAGCCCGAAAGGCATAGTGTTGAAGCAGAAAGGGCCATATGGCGTTATGAAAGCTGTTGCAGCTTGGTCGGACTCTGCCATCTTTATTTGATGGTATCCAGAGTATGCATCGAGGAAACACAGTGATTCGTGTCCTACTGTGGCATCGATGATTTGATAAATGCGAGGGAGGGGAAAGGGATCCTTGGGGCAAGCCTTGTTAAGGTCTTTGAAGTCGACGCACAGGCGCCAGGATTTGTCCTTCTTTGGTACCATTACCAAGTTCGCCAGCCAATCCGGATGTTTGATATCTCTGATGAATCCAGCCTCAAGTAGCTTGGCTAGCTCCTCCCCTATGGCTTGCCGTTTGGGCTCTGAAAATCGCCTTAGGGTCTATTTGACGGGTTTGTATCCCTTTAGTATGTCAAGGCTGTGTTCGGCCAATTCGCGCGGGATGCCCGGCATGTCCGATGGGTGCCAGGCAAAAATGTCCCAATTCTCGCATAAGAAGTCCCGCAGTGCGACGTCCATAGTAGGGCTTAACTGTGTCCCGATGGAGGTTGTCTTCGTGGGGTCCGTAGAGTGGACTTGGATTTTGACTATCTCATCTGCGGGTTTAAATGAGGTGGACTTGGGTCGTTTGTCGAGTATCACGTCGTCCCTGTCCACGGTGGCGCGCAACATTGTTAATTCTTCTGCTGCCAGGGCTTCAGACAGTGCTTCCAAGGCTAGTGCTGCGGTTTTGTTTTCGGCGCGGAGTGCGACGTCCGTTCACTAGCTAGAGTGATGATTCCATTGGGTCCGGGCATTTTAAGCTTCATGTACCCGTAATGGGGTATAGCTTGAAAGCTTGCAAACGTGTCCCGCCCTAGAAGGGTGTGGTATCCGCTGCTGAAAGGGGCCACTTGGAATACGATTTCTTTGGACCTGTAATTCTCTGGGGTGCCGAATACCACATCGAGTGTGATTTTCCCCGCACACCGTGCCTCCCGACTAGGGATAATTCCCCTGAAGGTTGTGCCGCTTTGCTCAATGCGGCCTTTATCAATTTCCATCTTCTTGAGTGTTTCTTCGTAGATCAGGTTTAATCCGCTTCCGCCGTCCATGATCACTTTAGTAAGCCGAAAGCCGTCCACTATTGGGCTAAGGACCAAAGCGGCTGGTGCCCGGACGGTCTGGAATTGGGGTTCGTCACTGGCATTGAAAGTTATAGCAGTGTCGTTCCACGGATTTACTTTTGCCACATGGCAGATTTCAGCAGAGCTTCGATGAGCTCGCTTGCGCCTATTGTTTGAGGCGAAAGTCTCGAAGACTGTTAGTACCGTATTGTGTTCCTTGGCGGGATGTTGTTCTACTTTATGGCTCTCGAGGAGATCCTCGCCACTTTTAGCTACCTGCCGGAGTATCCAACATGCCCTAAGGCTATGGGTTGGTGTTGCATCCGGCGTAATGTGAAGCTTACATGACCCATTGAGCCATCCTTCCAATACAGTTCCACGCCCTGGGGCGGGTTTTGGTTTCTTGGGAATTGAATTGGTCGACTTACGAGAGTTCGGCCGTTTAGTTCGGACCAAGGTTCTGGTGAGGGTCGTACTATCCCAAAATTCTGTTTGGGTTTTCCAGGCGCTTTCCATCGCACAATACTTCTGTACTATGGTCGCTAAGTCCACAAAGTGTGCTATGTCACGGCGGCTTATAGCATTAAGGAGTCCTTTGTTCGCGCAGTTTTTGCAGAAAAGTGAGACTACGTCCTCCTCGTGGCAGTCCCCGACCTTGTTAAGCGCAAGGAGGAATTTGGCCCAGTAACGGTATACCATCTCTAGGGGCTGTTGCCTGATGCGGGAGAGACGGTTTAAGTCCGAGCGAGTGTCGTTGGCTGAATTCGGATTTTGATCCGATCTGACACCCGGGGGCACGGAAGGTTCCGAGCCCGATAGTTCGAGGTTCGGAGCATCACCCGATCTCTTTGGCCGGATGCCCGACTCTAAGTCCGGGACTCGGGTTATGTCTTCCTTTGAGTAGGTGTTCGTCTTACTGAGTTCGGTGATCCGGACATAATTCGTCCTCAAAGTTGAGGGGCGATTCACGTGTGGTTCCTCCACTACCGCTATCTCATGGGTGGCCGGTGGGGATCTAATCTCCCTCTGGTCGGGTTTAAGCCCAATCCGGTCGTAGTCCGTAGCGACTCCCAAGGCGGCGATGCGATCCAAGAGCTCATTAAGAGAGGAGAGCTCTACCGGATCCATCTGTTCGGCAAGCTCCGAATTGATGCGAAGGTTATGTGTGATGACCCGAGAGGCCATCGTTGGCGCGACAGCCAATGGGGCGGCCATAATGAAGCCGCCAAGTCGGAGGGTCTGGCCTACAGCCAGCGTCCTCCAGAGATGATGTCGTCCTTGACAACGAGATGAGCCATCAAGCCTTGCGGTGATGACACAGAGGAACTCTCAATGAAAGCACCAATGTCGGTGTCAAAACCGGCGGATCTCGGGTAGGGGGTCCCAATCTGTGCGTCTTAGGCTAATGGTAATTGGAAGCAAGGGA
This sequence comes from Triticum aestivum, assembly GCF_018294505.1. Taxonomy (NCBI): domain Eukaryota; kingdom Viridiplantae; phylum Streptophyta; class Magnoliopsida; order Poales; family Poaceae; genus Triticum; species Triticum aestivum. Next base: position 389,258,332 of record NC_057807.1, on the reverse strand, counting down.
CACAATGTTTACCCAGGTTCGGGCCCTGTCGATGGAGGTAAAACCCTACTTCCTGCTTGATTAATATTGAAGATATGAGTAGTACAAGAGTAGATCTACCACGAGATCATAGAGGCTAAACCCTAAGAGCTAGCCTATGATGGTATGATTGTAATTGTGATCGGCCTTCTAAGGACCATCCTCTCCGGTTTATATAGACACCGGAGAGGGCTAGGGTTTACATGGAGTCGGTTACAAGGAAGGAAATATAATATCTGGATCGCCAAGCTTGTCTTCCATGCAAAGGAGAGTCCCATCCAGACACGGGCCGAAGTCTTGAGTCTTGTATCTTCACGCTTCAATAGTCCGGACAATGTATATAGTCCGGCTGTCCGGATACCCCCTAATCCAGGACTCCCTCAGTCGATTCGAGATGCCTCTATACTATGGTGGCTAGCCCTATATATAGAGTAAGAGGCCCTGGTCCTCTTCCCAAATATTGAGCGGGAAGGGTGCCAACAATTGGCCATTTTGAAGGGGAACATCTAGTACACTCATCCTGACTAAAGTCGGTCCTCGCCTGTCAAAGACTCTGACGATGACACCGCCCTGGGCTCCACGGTGACCTCCTTCCCGCCGTTCTGCCGGTCTTGGTCTTGTTGCACCGAAATGGTAGCCTTTGCCTGAGGCCTTGGCCTGGGCTTGCTCCCTTTGCACCAAAGGGGAAACAAGGACACTGCGCAGGCCGGCGCCCACCTGGCCTCGATCGTCATGGCTTGCGTCACGGGCACCTCATGAGGTACCCCTTCCTTGATCTCTCTGCCTCCTCGCGAGCCAGCCTGACGAGGCTACTCCTGAGGATGCTTTCCCGTCGTCCGCCCCGCGAGGCTTGGTCCCTCGCGAGGGTCTTGATCTTGAGTCCATGAAGATGGGCCGCACTGGGCCATTGCTTGAGCCACGCTGCAGGCCACAGGCAGGCAAGTCTGGGGACCCCCGTTCCTAGAACGCCGACAGGGGGGGGGGGACATGATGTTTACCCAGATTTGGGCCCTCTCTATGGAGGTAATACCCTACTTCCTGCTTGATTGATCTTGATGAATATGAGTATTACAAGAGTTGATTTACCACGAGATCGTAATGGCTAGCTAAAACCCTAGAAGTCTAGCCTGTATGATTATGATTGCCTCTACGGACTAAGCCCTCCGATTTATATAGACAACGTAGGGGACTAGGATTGTACAAAGCCGGTTACAGAGAAAGGAATCTTCTTATTCGGGTGCCAAGCTTGCCTTCCACGCCAAGGAGAGTCCCATCCGGACACAGGTGAGAGTCTTCGGTCTTGTATCTTCACAGCCCATCAGTACGGCCCATGTCAATAGGTCGGACGCCTGAGGACCCCTTAATCCAGGACTCCCTCACCGACGGTGATCACATCGACCTTGGAACCATTTCCGACGCGCATCGTCACCTCGTCCTTAGCCAATCTTTGTTTAATCCGTAGCCCCTATTTCGAGTTGCAAATATGAGCAACAGAACCAGTATCAAATACCCAGGCGCTAGTACGAGCATTAGTAAGGTACACATCAATAACATGTATATCAAATATACCTTTCACTTTGCCATCCTTCTTATCCGCCAAATACTTGGGGCAGTTCCGCTTCCAGTGACCAGTACCTTTGCAGTAGAAGCACTCATTTTCAGGCTTAGGTCGAGACTTGGGTTTCTTCTCTTGAGCAGCAACTTTCTTGCCGTTCTTCTTGAAGTTCCCCTTCTTACCTTTGCCCTTTTTCTTGAAACTAGTGGTCTTGTTGACCATCAACACTTGATGCTCCTTCTTGATTTCTACCTCCGCAGCCTTTAGCATCGCGAAGAACTCGGGAATAGTCTTGTTCATCCCTTGCATATTATAGTTCATCACGAAGCCTTTATAGCTTGGTGGCAGTGATTGAAGAACTCTGTCAATGATACTATCATCAGGAAGATTAACTCCCAGCTGAGTAAAGTGCTTATGGTACCCATACATTCTGTTCACTGACAAAACTATTCTCCTCCATTTTGCAGCCGTAGAACTTGTTGGAGACTTCATATCTCTCAGCTCGGGCATTTGCTTGAAATATCAACTTCAACTCTTGGAACGTCTCATATGCTCCATGACAATCAAAATGTCTTTGAAGTCCCGATTCTAAGTCGTAGAGCATGGCACACTGAACTATCGAGTAGTCATCAACACGCGTCTGCCAGGCATTCACAATGTCTGCAGTTGCTGGTGCGGGTGGTACACCTAACGGTGCTTCCAGGACGTAATTCTTCATGCAACAATGAGTATAATCCTCAAGTTACGGACCCAGTCCGTGTAGTTGCTGCCATCATCTTTCAACTTAGCTTTCTCTAGGAACGCATTGAAATTCAAAGGAACGGTAGCACGAGCCATTGATTAACAATAACATAGACATGCAAAATAACTATCAGGACTAAGTTCATGATAAATTAAAGTTCAATTAATCATATTACTTAGTAACTCCCACTTAGATAGACGTCCCTCTAGTCATCTAAATGATCACGTGATCCAAATCAACTAAACCATGTCCGATCATCACGTGAGATGGAGTAGTTTTGAATGGTGAACATCACTATGTTGATCATATCTACTATATGATTCACGTTCGACCTTTCGGTCTCAGTGTTCCGAGGCCATATCTGCATATGCTAGGCTCGTCAAGTTTAACCCGAGTATTCTGCATGTGCAAACCTGGCTTGCATTTGTTGTATGTGAACGTAGAGCTTATCACACTCGATCATCACGTGGTGTCTCGGCACGATGAACTGTAGAAACGGTGCATACTCAGGGAGAACATTTGTACCTTGAAATTTTAGTAAGGGATCATCTTATAAGGCTACCGTCGTACTAAGCAAAATAAGATGCATAAAATATAAACATCACATGCAATCAAAATATGTGAAATGATATGGCCATCATCATCTTGTGCTCATGATCTCCATCACCGAAGCATCGTCATGATCTCCATCATCACCGGAGCGACACCTTGATCTCCATCGTAGCATCATTGTCGTCTCTCCAACTATTATTACTACGACTATCGCTGCCGCTTAGTGATAAAGTAAAGCAATTACATGATGATTGCATTGCATACAATAAAGCGACAACCATATGGCTCCTGCCAGTTGCCGATAACTTTGTTACAAAACATGATCATCTCATACAACAATTTATATCACATCGTGCCTTGACCATATCACATCATAGCAAGCCCTGCAAAAACAACTTAGACGTCCTCTACTTTGTTGTTGCAAATTTTACGTGGCTGCTACGGGCTTCTAGCAAGAACCATTCTTACCTACGCAGCAAAACCACAACGATTTTTTGTCAAGTGTGATGTTTTAACCTTCAACAAGGACCGACCGTAGTCAAACTCAATTCAACTAAAGTTGGAGAAACAGACACCCGCCGGCCACCATTATGCAAAAGCACGTCGGTAGAACCAGTCTCATGAACGTGGTCATGTAATGTCGGTCCGGGCCGCTTCATCCGACAATACCGCCGAATCAAAGTCAGACGTTGGTGGTAAGCAATATGACTATTATCGCCCACAACTCTTTGTGTTCTACTCGTGCATATAACATCTACGCATAGACCTGGCTCGGATGCCACTATTGGGGAACGCGGTAATTTCAAAAAAATTCTACGATCATGCAAGATATATCTAGGTGATGCATAGCAATGAGAGGGGAGAGTGTGTCCACGTACCCTCGTAGACCGAAAGCGGAAGCGTTTCAATAATGTGGTTGATGTAGTCGAACGTCTTTGCGATCCAACCGATCCAAGTACCGAACGTATGGCACCTCCGCGTTCAACACACGTTCAGCTCGATGACATCCCTCGTACTCTTGATCCAGTTAAGGCCGAGGGTGAGTTCCGTCAGCACGATGGCATGGCGACGGTGATGATGATGCTACCGGCGCAGGGATTCACCTAAGCTCTACGATGGTATGATCGAGGTGTGTAACTATGGAGGGGGGCACCGCACACGGTTGTGAGAGAAGCTTGTGTGTTCTAGGGTGCCCCCTGCCCCTGTATATAATGGAGCAAGGGGAGGCCGGCCGTCTCTCCTAGGCACGCCCCCAAAAGGGGAATCCTACTAGGACTCCAAGTCCTAGTAGGTTTCCACCAAGAGGGAGAGAGGGGGAAGAAAGGAGAGGGAGAGGGAGAAGGAAAGGGGGTGCCCCCCTCCTAGTCCAATTCGGACCCAAAGAGGAGGGGTCGCGCGGCCTGCCCTGGCCGCCCCTCTCTCTCTCTCTCCACTAAGGCCCATCGAGGCCCATTAGTTCCCCCAGGGGTTCCGATAACCCTCCCGCACTCCGGTTTTATCCGAAACTTCTCCGGAACACTTCCGGTGTCCGAATATAGCCGTCCAATATGTCAATCTTTATGTCTCGACCATTTTGAGACTCCTCGTCATGTCCATGTTCTCATCCGGGACTCCAAACAAACTTCGGTCATCAAAAACACATAACTCATAATACATATCGTCATCGAATGTTAAGCGTGCGGACCCTACGGGTTCGAGAACTATGTAGAAATGACCTAGACACATGTCTGGTCAATAACCAATAGCATAACCTGGATGCTCATATTGGCTCCTACATATTCTACGAAGATCTTTATTGGTCAAACCGCATAACAACATACATTGTTCCCTTTGTCATCAGTATGTTACTTGCCTGAGATTCGATTGTCGGTATCATCATATCTAGTTCAATCTCGTTACCGGAAAGTCTCTTTACTCGTTTTGTAATACTTCATCCCGCAACCAACTCATTAGTTACAATGCTTGCAAGGCTTATAATGATGAGTATTACCAAGAGGGCCCAGAGACACCTCTCCAAAACACGGAGTGCCAAATCATAATCTCGATCTATGCCAACCCAACAAACACCTTTGGAGACACCTGTAGAGCACTTTTATAACCACCCATTTACGTTGTGACGTTTGGTAGCACACAAAGTGTTCCTCCGGTATTCGGGAGTTGCATAATCTCATAGTCTGAGGAACGTGTATAAGTTATGAAGAAAGCAGTAGCAATGAAACTATAACGATCATATTGCTAAGCTAACAGATGGGTCATGTCCATCACATCATTCTCCTAATGATGTGATCCCGTTCATGAAATGACAACACATGTCTATGGTTAAGAAACATAACCATCTTTGATTAAGGAACTAGTCTAATAGAGGCATACTAGGGACAATATGTTTTGTCTATGTATTCACACATGTATTAAGTTTCCGGTTAATACAATTCTAGCATGAATAATAAACATTTATCATGAAATAAGGAAATAAATAATAACTTTATTATTGCATATAGGGCATATTTCCTTCAGACCCACCCCTCTTGGGCAGTTCATACCCAGTACTTATATCCCCAACATTAGTCCCCAGGTTGATTTGAACTTGTTCATATCAATCTTCAATACTTGACTTATAAGTATCTGCATCACTTGTTGTAACCCTCCATGACGTCAGTTCTCAAAATCTTCTTAAACCGCCTTGCCGTCATTTCGCATTAACTCTGCACGAGGCCCAGAATATCTTAACTGATCCTTATCTTAATAAACATCTCGAAAATCAAGGCGTCCATATAGCCACATGATGATTGCATCCTCCTCGATTCCCGTGCATGCCTTGTATTCGCCCCCTTATAATAGGGACAGGGGCCTTTCTCATTTTCCCCTTGCTTCCTTCTTCCTTCTCCTCCTTCGCACAGCCACACCAGCGCTCAGGTCCTGCCGCCTCGACCTCCATCCGTTGCATCAACTCAGGCCGCCGCATCGACCTGACTGGACGAGAGAACTCCAGTGCACCACCGCTGATCCTCATCACCTGTAAGTGCACCTCCCCCTTTGATCTCAGATCTGCATTAGGGTTTGGGTTGTTCATCGGTGTTCTTGTTGTTCTTCATTACTTTCTTCAACTCCTATAACTTTTAATCTGGATAGGCCATAGATCTTGCACGGAAGTAGTTTTATCATCATTTCAATCATTAGAATAGCATCTCCCTATAGAAAACCATATCAAAGCATCAAAGTTTTTCACTGCCGCCACCTTAGGTTTTACTTTCACTACCTTTTCTGAACTATCATAGATCCAAAATTATAACTCTTAGTTTGTGAAATCTATTTGTCCGCCACTTAGCAAAATTTTCACTTGCTAGATTCAAAACACCAAAACTGCCATGGCGGCTTATGACATAAACCGTGACCCATCATATAACAGTAGGCCCCGTTTAAGCCGCCATCATCCACTTAAGTCAATAATCCGGCCATATCCTTCCAGTTTAGCCAAGCTGGCTGGTTCATCCTCATAATTCAATCCTCCGACTTAATAATCGGCATATTTTGAACTGGATTTCTATAGTTTTATCATTGTATAGCGGTTTAAACAATAATTTTAATCCGCCAAATATCTGCCGGTTTAATAACATCTTGAATCACCTCGTGTAGGTCGTGCACTCAATCATGACCAAGACCGTTACGTCATGCGATTGGGCCCCATCCATTGTCACGGAGGCAATGCTCGAAGACTATGTCAAAATTGGTTTCTTACCTGCCAAAGACATCATTCACTGGCGTGCTCCTAAACTGGATGAAGCCAAACCTCAGCCGCAAGACGATGAAGTTATCGTTTTCACTGATCACATGAACCGGGGCTTCTTACCACCTGAATGAAAATTCTTTCGTGATGTTCTGCATTTTATGCAACTTCATCCTCAAGATATCGAGCCCAATTACATTTTGAATATTTGCAATTTCCATGTCTTCTGTGAAGTATACCTTCAAGAAGAACCTAGTGTTGATCTCTTCAGAGAGTATTTTTACCTGAACCGCCAGAATGAATTTACTGACGGCCCCAACCAAGAACTTGGAGGGATCTCAATTTAGCAACCCAGAGACGCCATTTTCCCTTATGCTTCGCTTCCAAGCTATCCCAAAGATTGGAATAAAACCTGGTTCTACTGCAAAGATACTTCTCCTGCTGATGAAAATCCCTTACCAGGCTATCATGACCAATGGCTCAACCCGAAACATCCTCTTCCGGGCCGGCTTACCACTGCTGAACGGGCCAAACTTGCACCTACCTTCTCAAAGGTTAGGGCATTATTGGGCAATGGATTAAATGGGATTGATCTGGTTCAGTGTTAGGTAGCTTGGAGGATCATACCTTTAAGCCACCGGCCCGGTTTAATGTGTACATATACTTGTGACACCAAAGATCCACTGTGTTACAGTTCAACGCGTTTGACTGATAAAGCCATCAATGAAATGACCAAGATTCTTCTCAATGAAACCTTGGAAAGCTGCAGCAGAGTGGGTCTGAATCCCTTCTGCAAACTTAACCCGGCACCGGAGGTATGTCTATCCGGTTTATATACTTTACTTCATTGCTCGTACAATCTGGAAATCCTAACCTTTATTGTAAACTTTCTCAGGCTGGATCCACTTTTTGGGATAAGAGATATGATGAAAAAGCCGCCAAGAAGGCCAGGGCCAAGACCAAAGCCATGAAGAAGAACAAAAAGAAATCCACTGCTTCTGACACGTATAACATGGATGAAGATGAAGAGTCGGAGGTAGACCTTGATTCCCTTGGCTCCTTTTTCATCCATCTTATTGACACTTATTACTATCAGGACGACACGGAGAGTAGCCAGGCGGTTGATGACGAGGTAACCATTATTTCCTTCGACTCAGAGCCCTTGCCAAGACAGAAAATTTGACGCGTGATCCGAAAAGTAAGGTTTTCTCACCCTTTAGCTCACATGGATCCTAAATTTATTTTGAAGCAACAACAAAATGAGAACCGGCACAGAACCTGGACCACTGGAGGCAGAGAACTTTCCTCCGGTTTGCCTAACACGCCAGCCCCACGCAAACGCCGGAATGAGGTATTCAAAAACTCTGACTCTTATTTATTTTAAAACATGCATTATTCATCCAGTACTTCATGCTTCTGACTCGAATTACCAGGGGACCTCTCACTCTTCGTCCGACGATTCATCTTAGACTCTACTTCCTCCTTTCAAGACTGCCCCTGGGTACCAACTTTAATTTGTGTTTGTCAACATCTCTAAATTCATACTGACTTTCTGAATCCTCTTGCAGTGGGAAAGCAAAGCCTAGCAAAAAGGCCAAATGAACAAGCCCACAGAAGACCCCAAGCCTCACGAACCGGAAAAGCAAGCACCAATTTCTGAGGCCTCCATGCAACAACCGGATGATCCTACTGATGACCCACCACCAGAAAATTGTGGTACCTGTGTTGATCCTATGGTTGCTGATCCCTTGGTTGCTGAACCGCCAAGCCCAACTATGTTGGGGAATGCGGTAATTTCAAAACATTCCTACGATTACGCAAGATCTATCTAGGAGATGCATAGCAACGAGAGAGGAGAGTGTGTCTACGTACCCTCGTAGACCGAAAGCGGAAGCGTAACGATACCGCGGTTGATGTAGCCGTACGTCTTCACGATCCGACCGATCCTAGCACCGAAGGTACGTCACCTCCGCGATATGCACACGTTTAGCTCGGTGATGTCCCACGAACTCTAGATCCAGCTGATGTCAAGGGAGAGTTTCGTCAGCATGACAGCATGGTGACGGTGATGATGAAGTTACAGGCGCAGGGCTTTGCCTAAGCACTGCGACGATATGACCGAGGTGGAAATCTGTGGAGGGGGGCACCGCACACGGCTAAAACAAATTTCAACTTGTGTGTTCTAGGGTGCTCCCCTACCCCCGTATATAAAGGAGCAAGGGGAAGGCCGGCCGTCCCTCCTAGGGCGCGCCAAGAGAAGGGAATCCTACTAGGACTCCGAGTTCTAGTAGGTTTCCACCTAAGGAAGAGGGGGAAGGAGGAAGGAAGAGGGGGAATGGAAGGAAGGGGGGGGGGACGCCGCCCCCTTCCCTTGTCCTATTCGGACTCAAGGGGGGGGGGGTCAGCCCCTCTTGGCCCTTCCTCTTCTCCCACTAAGGCCCATCTAGGCCCGTTAGTTCCCCCGGGGGTTCCGATAACCCTCCGGCATTCCGGTTTTAGCTAAAACTTCTCTGGAACACTTCTGGTGTTCGAACATAGTCGTCCAATATATCAATCTTTACGTCTCGACCATTTCGGGACTCCTCGTCAAGACCGTGATCACATCTGGGACTCCGAATAATCTTCGGTACATCATATCACATAAACTCATAATACCAATCGTCATCGAAAGTTAAGCATGCGGACCCTATGGGTTCGAGAACTATGTAGACATGACCGAGACACATATCCGGTCAATAACCAATAGCGGAACCTAGATGCTCATATTGGTTCCTACACATTCTACGAAGATCTTTATCGGTCAAACCGCATAACAACATATGTTGTTTCCTTTGTCATCGGTATGTTACTTGCCCGAGATTCGATCGTCGGTATTATCATACCTAGTTCAATCTCGTTACCGGCAAGTCTCTTTGCTCGCTCCGTAATACTTCATCCTGCAACTAACACATTAGTCACAATGCTTGCAAGGCTTATAGTGATGAGTATTACCGAGATGGCCCACAGATACCTCTCCGAAACACGGAGTGACAAATCCTAATCTCGATATATGCCAACCCAACAAACACTTTTGGAGACACCTGTAGAGCACCTTTATAATCACCATTTTACGTTGTGATGTTTTGTAGCACACAAAGCGTTCCTCCGGTATTCGGGACTTGCATAATCTCATAGTCTGAGGAACATGTATAAGTCATGAACAAAGCAGTAGAAATGAAACTGTAACGATCATAATGCTAAGCTAACGGATGGGTCATGTCCATCACATCATTCTCCTAATGATGTGATGCCGTTCACCAAATGACAACACATGTCTATGGTTAGGAAACATAACCATCTTTGGTTAACGAGCTAGTCAAGTTGAGGCATACTAGGGACACTATCTTTTGTCTATGTATTCACACATGTACTAAGTTTCCGGTTAATACAATTCTAGCATGAATAATAACATTTATCGTGAAATAAGGAAATAAATAATAACTTTATTATTGCCTCTAGGGCATATTTCCTTCATTCTCCCACTTGCACTAGAGTCAATAATCTAGTTCACATCGTCATGTGATTTAACACCAATAGTTCACATCTGTATGTGATTAACACCCATAGTTCACATCGCCATGTGACCAACACCCAAAGGGTTTACTAGAGTCAATAATCTAGTTCACATCGCTATGTGATTAGCACCCAAAGAGTACTAAGGTGTGATCATGTTTTGCTTGTGAGAGAAGTGTAGTCAACGAGTCTGTCACAATCAGAGCCGTATGTATTTTGCAAATAATCTATGTCTACAATGCTCTGCATAGACCTACTCTAGCTAATTTCTCCCACTTTCAATATGTATCCAGATTGAGATTTAGAGTCATCTGGATCGGTGTAAAACCTTGCATCGACGTAACTCTTTATGATGAACTCTTTATCACCCTCATCACCGAGAAACATTTCCTTAGTCCCCAGTAAGGATAATTTTGACCGCTGTCCAGTGATCTACTTTTAGATCACTATTGTACCCCTTGCCAAACTCATGGCAAGGTACACAATAGGTCTGGTACACATCACAACATACTTTATAGAACCTATAACTGTGGTATAGGGAATGTCTCTCATTCTCTTTCTATCTTCTGCCAAGGTCGGTATTTGAGTCTTACTCAACTTTACACCTTGTAATACAGACAAGAACTCCTTCTTTGACTGGTCCATTTTGAACTCTTTCAAAAAACTTGTCAAGGTATTTACTCATTGAATTTTTTTATCAAGCGTCTTAATCTATCTCTATAGATCTTGATGCCTAATATGTAAGCAGCTTCACCGGGGTCTTTCATTGAAAAACTCTTATTCAAGTATCCCTTTATGCTATCCAGAAATTCTATATCATTTCCAATCAACAATATGTCATCCACATATAATATTAGAAATGCTACAGAGCTCCCACTCACTTTCTTGTGAATATAGGCTTCACCGCAAGTCTGTATAAAACCATATGCTTTGTTCACACTATCAAAGCATTTATTCCAACTCCGAGAGGCTTGCACTAGTCCATAAATGGATCGCTGGATCTTGCACACTTTGTTAGCACCCTTTGGATCGACAAAACCTTCTGGTTGCATCATATACAACTTTTCTTTAAGAAATATCCATTTAAGGAATGCTATTTTGACATCCATTTGCCAGATTTCATAAAATATGGCAACTGCTAACATGATTCGGATGGATTTAAGCATCGCTACAGTTGAGAAAATATCATTGTAGTCAACACCTTGAACTTGTCGAAAACCTTTTGCGACAGGTTGAGCTTTGTAGATAGTAACACTACTATTAGCGTCCTTCTTCCTCTTGAAGATCCATTTATTTAATATGGCTTCCCGATCATCGGGCAAGTCCACCAAAGTCCACACTTTGTTCTTATACATGGATCCCATCTCAGATGTCATGGCCTTAAGCCATTTCGCGGAATCTGGGCTCATCATCGCTTACTCATGGTTTGTAGGTTCATCATGGTCTAATAACTTGACTTCCAGAATAGGATTACCGTACCACTCTGGTGCGGATTGTACTCTAGAAGACCTATGAGGTTCGGTAATAACTTGATCTGAAGTTTCATGATCATCATCATTAGCTTCCTCACTAATTGGTGTAGGAATCACTGGAACTGATTTCTGTGATGAACTACTTTCAAATTCAGGAGAAGGTACAATTAGCTGATCAAGTTCTACTTTCCTCCCACTAACTTCTTTTGAGAGAAACTCCTTCTCTAGAAAGGCTCCATTCTTAGCAACGAATATCTTGCCATCAGATCTTGTGATATAAGGTGTACCTAACAGTTTCCTTTGGGTATTCTATGAAGACGCACTTCTCCGATTTGGGTTCGAGCTTATAAGGTTGAAGATTTTTCACATAAGCATCGCAACCCCAAATTTTAAGAAACGACAACTTTGGTTTCTTGCCAAACCACGGTTCATAAGGCGTCGTCTCAATGGATTTTGATGGTGCCCTATTTAAAGTGAATGCAGCTGTCTCTAATGCATAATCCCAAAAATGATAGTGGTAAATCGGTAAGGGACATCATAGATCGCACCATATCCAATAAAGTGCGGTTACAACGTTCGGACACACCATTTCGCTGTGGTGTTCTAGATGGCGTGAGCTGTGAAACTATTCCACATTGTTTTAAATGAAGGTCAAACTCGTAACTCAAATATTCTCCTTCACGATCAGATAGTAGAAACCTTATTTTCTTTTTACGATGATTCTCCACTTCACTATGAAATTCTTTAAACTTTTCAAATGTTTCAGACTTATGTTTCATTAAGTAGATATATACCCATATCTTCTCAAATCTGGAAAAATAACGATACCCACCATGAGCATCAACACTAATTGAACCGCGTACATCGGTATGTATTATTTCCAATAAGTCACTAGCTCGTTCCATTGTTCCGAAGAACGGAGTTTAAGTCATCTTGCCCATAAGGCACGGTTCGCAAGTATCAAATGATTCATAATCAGGTGATTCCAAAAGTCCATCTTTATGGAGTTTCTTCATGCGCTTTACACCGATATGACCCAAACGGCAGTGCCACAAATAAGTTGCACTGTCATTATCAACTTTGCATCTTTTGGCATCAATATTATGTGTATCATTATGATCAAGATTCAATAAACCATCAACATTGGGTGTATGACCATAGAAGGTTTTATTCATGTAAACAGAATAACAATTATCCTCAGTCTTAAATGAATAACTATATTGCAATAAATATGATCTAATCATATTCATGCTCAACACAAACACCAAATAACATTTATTTAGGTTCAACACTAATCCCGAAAGTATAGGGGGTGTGCAATGATGATCATATCAATCTTGGAACTACTTCCAACACACATCGTCACTTCACCCTTAACTAGTCTCTGTTTATTCTATAACTCCTGTTTCGAGTTACTAATCTTAGCAACCAAACAAGTATCAAATGCCCAGGTGTTACTATGAACACTAGTAAAGTACACATCAATATTCTGTATATCAAATATACCTTTGTTCACTTTGCCATCCTTCTTATCCAACAAATATTTGGGGCAGTTCCACTTCTAATGACCATTTCCTTTGCAGTAGAAGCACTCAGTTTCAGGCTTAGGTCCAGCTTTGGGCTTCTTCACGGGAGTGACAACTTGCTTGCATTTTTCTTGAAGTTCCCTTTCTTTCCCTTTTCCCTTTACTTGAAACTAGTGGTATTGTTTAATCATCAACACTTGATGCTTTTCCTTGATTTCTACCTTCGTCGATTTTAGCATCATGAAGATCTCGGGAATTTCTTTCGTCATCCCTTGCATATTATAGTTCATCACGAAGTTCCAGTAACTTGGTGATGGTGACTAGAGAAATCTGTCAATCACTATCTTATCTGGAAGATTAACTCCCACTTGATTCAAGCGATTGTAGTACCCAGACAATCTGAGCACATGCTCACTTCTTGAGCTATTCTCCTCCATCTTTTAGCTATAGAACTTGTTGGAGACTTCATATCTCTCAGCTCGATTATTTGCTTGAAATATTAACTTCAACTCTTGGAACATCTCATATGGTCCATGACGTTCAAAACGTCTTTGAAGTCCCGATTCTAAGCCATAAAGCATGGTGCACTAAACTATCAAGTAGTCATCATATTAAGGTATCCAAACGTTCATAACGTCTACATCTACTCTTGCAATAGTTTTGTCACCTAGCGGTGCATCAAGGACATAATTCTTCTGTGCAACAATGAGGATAAACCTCAGATCATGGAATCAGTCCGCATCATTGCTACTATCATCTTTCAACTTAGTTTTCTGTAGGAACATATAAAAAACATAGGGAAGCTACAACGCGAGGTATTGATCTACAACATAATTTGCAAAATACTATCAGGACTAAGTTCATGATAAATTAAAGTTCAGTTTATCATATTAGTTAAGAACTCCCACTTAGATAGACATCCCTCTAGTCATCTAAATGATCACGTGATCCAAATCAACTAAACCATGTCCGATCATCACGTGAGATGGAGTAGTTTTCAATGGTGAACATCACTATGTTGATCATATATACTATATGATTCACGCTCGACCTGTCGGTCTCTAGTGTTCCAAGGCCATATCTGCATATGCTAGGCTCGTCAAGTTTAATCCGAGTATTCTGTGTGTGCAAAACTGGTTTGCACCCATTGTATGTGAACGTTGAGCTTATCATCATCACATGGTGTCTCAGCCCGAAGAACTATCGCAATGATGCATACTCAGAGAGAACACTTATACCTTGAAATTTTAGTAAGGGATCATCTTATAATGCTACCGTCGAACTAAGCAAAATAAGAATATGAAAGATAAACATCACATGCAATCAAAATATGTGACATGATATGGCCATCATCATCTTGTGCCTTTGTCTCCATCTCCAAAGTACCATCATGATCTCCATCATCACTAGCATGACACCATGAACTCCATCATCTTGATCTTTATCAACATGTCATCACATGGTTGTCTCGCCAACTATTGCTTTTGCAACTATTGCTATCGCATAGTGATAAAGTAAAGCAATTATATGGCGCTTGCATCTTATGCAATAAAGAGACAATCGTAAGGCTCCTGCCAGTTTCCGATAACTTTTACAAAACATGATCATCTCATAGAACACATCATGTCTTGACCATATCACATCACAACATGCCCTGCAAAAACAAGTTAGACGTCCTCTACTTTTGCTGCAAGTTTTACGTGGCTGCTATGGTCTTCTAGCAAGAACCGTTCTTACCTATGCATCAAAACCGCAATGATTTTTTGCCAAGTGTGCTATTTTAACCTTCAACAAGGACCAGGCGTAGCCACACTCAATTCAACTAAAGTTGGAGAAACAGACACTCACTAGCCACCTGTGTGCGAAGCACGTCGGTAGAACCAGTCTCGCGTAAGCGTACTCTTAATGTCGGTCTGAGCCGCTTCATCCAACAATACCGCCGAATCAAAGTATGACATGCTGGTAAGCAGCATGACTATTATCTCCCACAACTCTTTCTATTCTACTCGTGCATAAAACATCTACCCATAGACCTGGCTTTGATACCACTTTTGGGGAACGCGGTAATTTCAAAAAAATTCCTACGGTCAGACAAGATCTATCTAGGAGATACATAGCAACGAGAGGGGAGAGTGTGTCTATGTACCCTCTTAGACCGAAAGCGGAAGCGTTGTGACAACGCGGTTGATGTAGTCATACGTCTTCATGATCCGACCAATCCTAGCACCGAAGGTACGACACCTCCACGATCTGCACACATTCAGCTCGATGACATCCCATGAACTCTAGATCCAGCTGAGGTCGAGGGAGATTTTCCTCAGCACGATGGCGTGGTGATGATGATGAAGTTACCGGTGCAGGGCTTTGCGTAAGCACTGCAACGAAATGATCGAGGTGGAAATCTGTGGAGGGGGGAACCGCACATGGCTAAAACAATTGTCAACTCGTGTGTTCTAGGGTGCCCCCTGCCCCCGTATATAAAGGAGCAAGGGGGAGGCCGGCCGGCCCTCCTAGGGCGCGCCAAGAGAGGGGAATCCTACTAGGACACCAAGTCCTAGTAGGTTTCCACCTAAGGAAGAGGGGGAAGGAGGAAGGAAGAGGGGGAAGGAAAGGAAAGGGGGGGGGGGCGCCGCCCCCTTCCCTTGTCCTATTCAGACTCAAGGGGGGGGGGTGCGGCCAGCCCCTCCTGCCCCTTTCTCTTCTCCCACTAAGGCCCATATAGCCCCGTTAGTTCCCCCAGTTCCCCCAGGGGTTCCGATAACCCTCTGGCACTCCGGTTTTATCCAAAACTTCTCCGGAACACTTTCGGTGTCCGACCATAGTCGTCCAATATATCAATCTTTATGTCTCGACTATTTCGAGACTCCTCTTCATGTCCGTGATCACATCCAGGACTCCAAATAATCTTCGGTACATCATATCACATAAACTCATAATACCAATCATCATCAAAAGTTTAGCGTGCGGACCCTACGGGTTCGAGAACTATGTAGACATGACCGAGACACGTCTTCGGTCAATAACCAATAGAGGAACTTGGATGCTCATATTGGTTCCTACATATTCTACGAAGATCTTTATCGGTCAAACCGCATAACAACATACATTGTTCCCTTTGTCATCGGTATGTTACTTGTCCGAGATTCGATCGTCGGTATTATCATACCTAGTTCAATTTCGTTACCAGCAAGTCTCTTTACTCGTTCTGTAATACTTCATCCCGCAACTAACTCATTAGTCACAATGCTTGCAAGGCTTACTTCTCGACCATTTCGGGACTCCTCGTCAAGACCGTGATCACATCTGGGACTCCGAATAATCTTCGGTACATCATATCACATAAACTCATAATACCAATCGTCATCGAAAGTTAAGCATGCGGACCCTATGGGTTCGAGAACTATGTAGACATGACCGAGACACATATCCGGTCAATAACCAATAGCGGAACCTAGATGCTCATATTGGTTCCTACACATTCTACGAAGATCTTTATCGGTCAAACCGCATAACAACATATGTTGTTTCCTTTGTCATCGGTATGTTACTTGCCCGAGATTCGATCGTCGGTATTATCATACCTAGTTCAATCTCGTTATCGGCAAGTCTCTTTGCTCGCTCCGTAATACTTCATCCTGCAACTAACACATTAGTCACAATGCTTGCAAGGCTTATAGTGATGAGTATTACCGAGATGGCCCACAGATACCTCTCCGAAACACGGAGTGACAAATCCTAATCTCGATATATGCCAACCCAACAAACACTTTCGGAGACACCTGTAGAGCACCTTTATAATCACCATTTTACGTTGTGATGTTTTGTAGCACACAAAGCGTTCCTCCGGTATTCGGGACTTGCATAATCTCATAGTCTGAGGAACATGTATAAGTCATGAACAAAGCAGTAGCAATGAAACTGTAACAATCATAATGCTAAGCTAACGGATGGGTCATGTCCATCACATCATTATCCTAATGATGTGATCCCGTTCATCAAATGACAATACATGTCTATGGTTAGGAAACATAACCATCTTTGATTAACGAGCTAGTTAAGTAGAGGCATACTAGGGACACTATGTTTTGTCTATGTATTCACACATGTACTAAGTTTCCTTAATACAATTCTAGCATGAATAATAAACATTTATCATGAAATAAGGAAATAAATAATAACTTTATTATTGCCCCTAGCAGTGGCGGAGACAGGGGGGACTAGCAGGGGCCCTGGCCCCCCCTAAGATCACTGATTTGCTGGTAGTTAGTAGATGAACAGTGTACAATTTATACAAAATATATGTAATAGTATTGTTTGGCCCCTGTTATGAAGAGTTTGAGTCATTTGGCCCCCCGATCCATAATTCCTGGCTCCGCCATTGGCCTCTAGGGCATATTTCTTTCAAACTAAACACTAAGGAGTTGTGGTCACTAGCACTGGTTTTCAAGAACCAGGGAACCCTTTTGCTTGGCTAAACATTCTGCCAAGGAAGAACTGGTCGAGATGCGCAAGGTCAAATTTGACATGGCCAATTACTCGAATCAGAACATTAGTGAAATCTTCTCCGGCTATCTTAATCAAGTACACAACAGCCATGATCTGGAGATTGACATGGTCAAGCACATGCATGAGAAACATGAGGTATTAACTCTTGCTCTCATATGTGATATATTCCTTTAGCCCCCAAGTCTACTGAATATGATAGAATAAAATATATTGTTGAATTATTAAATAGCCTTTTAGATATGCATTTGAGTTATAACATGTAGCCCCAAAGAGCCGGCTTAAACTATTAGCTTAAGTCGGTTCTTGAGTTAATAATGATCAACCTTGCATCTGTAGTCCCCAAGGGCCGGTTGAATCTATTAGAATAAACCGGGACTTATCACTTGATAAAAAATCTCATCTAGTCATCCTTGCAAACCTGGTAAACTTTGATAAATGATGAACCGGGGTCATCTGTCATTGCATCATAAAACAAGCTTTGCATCCATTAGCCCCCAAGTGCCAAGTGTTGTTGCTTGCAAAGGACTTGGGACTTATTAATATATATATAACTCCATAAAGAAACTTTCTGCACCCATTATCCCCCAAGTGCCAAGTGCTATTGCTTGCAAAGGGCTTGGGACTTATCAATATATATTGTTTCATAATTGTTGATATTTTTTTGGACTATTTCTTTCAGGAAGCATCCAGTCAATTCCAATCTCAGCTGACTGACTTGAAAACCCGGCTTGAAACACAAGAAGCTGAGACCCGGATGGCTGACTCCAAGTTCAAGTTTAGCTTGGATGAAAATGAAAAGCTCAAGACTGAATTTAACACGGAGAAAGCCGCCTGGGCTGAAGAGAGGGCTGCCCTGATCCAAAGGGCTGACAAAGCTGAGGCCTCATTGGAGGAGGTCACAACCGAACTCACCGGCTTAAAGCATCATATCAACCAGATGACCTTTGCTATTTTCGGTAAGATCTGTTTATATCATAATGACTTTTGGCTCTTCATGTTATAAACCGCCAAGTGACTTAATCATAATACGCCATGCAGGTCCCAGAAGCAGCAATCTTGGGAAGGAGATGCTAACAAAGCTCAAGGCGGTTTATACACTAGTAGAACAACTATATACCGGAGCTCAACGCACAATAGCCACCATCTCCCCAAGTAAACAAACACCAGCTCTTCTCAGCAATGTGTTAAGTAGCATTTCCGTCTTGCCTACCAGAATTGAAGAAAACAAGCGGTCGGCTGCTAGAGTCGGTGCCATTACGGCTTTAAGCCGGGCGAAGGCACGGCAATCAGAATTAGACCCGGCCGAGCTAGCCATTGGTTGCCCCAGTTTAAAAGAGGACGGGTATCCTTTTGATAAGAAAGATTTTGCTGCCTGTGCGAAGGAGATGCGTCCTTTAGCGAGCTTGCTTGCTGAAGAAACATATCTGTCTAAGTATCATGCAGCTTATACCGCAGAGAACCAGAAAATGCCCACGCCGGCTTACAAGATTGCAGATCTTATCCCTCCAGTCCATAAGCATACTTTTGCCCTGGAAATCGATCCATCTGAGCTTATTGATGACGACGCTGAATTTCAAGCCTTGACTGGTATTAATTGGTCATCGCCTGACTTCTAGATGGTGGAGGGAGAAGACGAACCAACGTGGGATGACCCAGAAGCTTCAAGCTGCCAAGACTAGTAGAATTGAGCCACAGGACGGTTCTTTACTTGCACCATCAGAAACTACTTGAAAAAACACTCCATTTGGGCTCACGGAGCCATGTAATAGGCTAGTTAAATACTGATCTGCCATGCCATCGTGCATGTTTTGTTTGCATAACATTGCTAATCCATTATGGGAAGACCTGCCACTTATGCTTTATTATATCATCCATTATGCAGGTCAGGTTTATCATTTTTCCCTACATAGAAACAGATAACAAGTGCCCTGGCGGTTTACGCCAGGGCGGGTCATGATACCCCATATAAAAACCACTTTGGACTAAATAGTCCATAGCCAGGGTCGGTGTATCAAAACCTCATATAACAAAATAAATATCGTACCTGTAATATTTGTTCATACTGCCGACTTCTCATAAGTCGTGTCGTAAAGGCATTAGCCCAAAGACAGAAGCACAACACCCTGTTCAATGTATTCATACTGCCGGCTTACGACGCCGCATGCAGCAAGGGGTGATATCCCAAAATTTGACCACAAAGCTCTTAGCATATAATCATTATACCTTGGTGACTTAAAGTCCAAAACATGGCCGGGTTAAAAACAGTCCGGATAAAATTATACATGAACCATCAGGCAACATGGCCCTAATTGGTTTTCCAACCATGTATTGACATGTCACAAGAGATAAAACTCCAAAATGTTCAAATCAAAGATAAATCAGAAAACAAGGCTTTCATAGGCTGCCAAGCCTAAATCTCAAGTGCTTTCATGCGCCGCACAACCACTGAGTTAAACCTTCATTCAAACCTTGCAAGCTGGACCTCACATGACCAATCTCCGTTTTAACATTGACAAGTTCAGGGTCTTTATAAAATTGACGGTCAAGAGTACGACGAGTCATTCCAGGATTACCTTGGCGGAGTGACAGACTTACAAAGGCAGGATAACCCAGATTTTTGGTGAATACACCAAGCATCCAAGCCTATTACAAGGGTCATAGCTATGCTTAATGAACCCCCAAGTAAAAGTTAATTCCAGGCATATAAGCCGGATTCAGAGCTGTGCTCAATGAGGAGGAAGCCCCCAAGTATGTTTTAATCATGGCGTACAAGCCGGATCAAGAGGGTAGTCATGACTATGCTCAATGAACATGAAGCCCCCAAGTGATCGTATGAAGTGACAATAAAGACTCATATTCTCATAAATGAAATGACAGAGGCCCTGAATTATCAGGGATGCCGGCTTTATTATATTCATGATAATATATACATTGACAAAGTATGTACATCACAAGAGCCAGTGGCTCAGGTGTAATAAGGCCGAAGATGAGCAATATTCCATGGCCGACGGGTCTCCTCCTCCGACGTGTGTGAGTCCTTATTGTGTCGAACATCGATAAGGTAGTATGATCCATTGTTCAGATTCTTGTTGACCACAAAGGGCCCTTTCCAAGGTGGGGATAGCTTGTGCATGTCATTTTGATCCTGGATGAGCCGGAGCACCAAATCGCCTTCTTGAAGGGTCCTGGTTTTATCCGACGGCTGTGATAACAATGCAGATCTTGCTGGTAAATAGCCGAGCGAGCCGCCGCAAGGTCACGCTCCTCATATAATAGGTCAATAGCATCCTGACATGCTTTCTCATTGTCAGTTTCAACATAAGCCGCCACACAAGGCGAATCGTGACGTACGCCACTGGGGAGAACTGCCTCAACTCCGTAAACCATGAAAAAAGGCGTGTAACCCGTAGATCTGTTGGGGGTGGTACCATACTCCAAAGCACTGAGGGAAACTCCTCCACCCAATAACCTGGTGTTCTCTGCAAAGGAACCATAAGACGAGGCTTGATACTGATGTCTACTATGCAACTTTATTCTTGTAGACACGTGTTGGGCCTCCAAGCACAGAGTTTTGTAGGACAGTAGCAATTTTCCCTCAAGTGGATGACCTTAGGTTTATCAATCCATGAGAGGTGTAGGATGAAGATGGTCTATCTCAAACGAGCATGCAACCAAATACAAGAAATCACTTGTGTCCCCAACACACCCAATACAATGGCAAATTGTATAGGTGCACTAGTTCGGCGAAGAGATGGGATAAAAGTGTAGTATGGATAGTAGATATGAGTTTTTGTAGTGCGGACAATAAAAAACAGCAAGGTAGTAAATAGTAAAACGAAGCACAAACGGTATTGCAATGATGGAAAATGAGGCCTACGGTGCATACTTTCACTAGTGCAATCTCTCAATAATGCTAACATAGTTGGATCATATGACTATCCCTCAAAATGCAACAAAGAATCACTCCCGAGTTCCTATTAGCGGAGAACAAAAAATAGAGATTGTTTGTAAGGTACGAAATCACCTCAAAGCTATTCTTTCCGATCGATCTATCCTAGAGTTCGTACTAACATAACAACAAGCTATTCTTTCCGATCGATTCAATCAAGAGTTTGTACTAAAATAACACCATATGCCACATATCAACCAACTCTAATGTCACCTAGATACCCCAATGTCACCGCAAGTACCCGTGAGTTATTTATACGATATGTATCAAACAATTTCAGATTCATAATGCTTAGTCCAACAGAAAGAACTACAAGGGGACCCCGAAGTTTCTATCGGAGAAAAGATAATAAAAACATGCATCAACCCCTATGCAAAGATTACCCCAAGGTCACTGCGGGAATCCGCAAGTTGAGTGCCATAACGTATATCAAAATAATACCCCATTGTCACCACGGGTATTCATATGCAAGACATATATCATGTGTTCTCATATCTGAACATTTAATCCGACAAGACAAAACTTCAAAGGGTAAAGACTCAATTCATCACAACAAGAGTAGAGAGGGGAGAAACATCATATGATCCATCTATATTAACAAAGCCCGCTATACATCAAGATTGTGACATCGCAAGATCACAAGTGAGAGAGATTAAACACATAGCTACCGGTACAAACCCTCAGCCACGAGGATGGACTACTCCCTCCTCATTGTGATGGCTGCCGGGATGATGAAGATGGCAACCGGAGATGATTCCCCCCTCTGGTAGGGTGCCAGAACGGGGTCTAGATTTGATCTCGTGGATACAGAGGCCTTGCGACGGCGGAACTTCTGATCTAGGGCTACCCCGAAGGGTTTTGGAATATTTGGGATTTTATAGGGTGAAGAAGGGGTGCGGGAGGCCACCGAGGTGGGCACAACCCACCCGGGCGTGCCTGGGGGCCCAGGCGTGCCCTAGTGGGTTGTGCCCCCCTCGGGGCACCCCCAGGTGTTGCTTTGGCCCATCCTGGGTGTTCTGGTCCATAAAAATTCTCCAAGGAGTGTCGCGGTGTTTGGACTTTGTTTGATATTGATTTCCTACGATGTAAAAAACAAGCAAAAAACAACAACTGGCACTGGGCACTGGGTTAATAGGTTAGTCCCAAAAATGATATAAAGTTGCTATAAAATGATTCTAAAACATCCTGGAATGATAATATATTAGCATGAATACTTCATAAATTATAGATACGTTGGAGACGTATCAGCATCCCCAACCTTAATTCCTACTTGTCGTCGAGTAGGTAAATGATAAAAGAAATAATTTATGAGGTGTGAATGCTAGCAAAGTGCATAAGTTTGATCAATAATAATTTCAATCACTTTTCCTGGCATCATAACAACAATTCTTTGTTATAAAACTTCTCATGTTATAGTAGCAATCAATTCACATATTAAGGTCCAAGCAATGAATTCTCTTGAAACTCAACAACCTATGTTCTCAGTCACCAAGCAATTGCAATTCAAGTTATTCAAAAGAGTCTAAGTAAGAGCTCCACATACTCAACCATCATATAGTCTTCTATGATTGCTAACACTCACCGCATACACATGAGCAAAACGTTTCAACCGGACACATAGAAATATAGGGGCTTATAATTTCGCCTCCCAACGTATTCACCTTTGGGGATGTCAACAATAATAACTCATGCTACCCATATTCAACTGGACATATGTTCCTAGATCTTTCCTCGCCACATGATGCTTGCCAAAGGAGAAAAATAAAAAGGAATAGAGAGAAAACTTTGACTCTTTGCATAAAAGTAAATACATAAAAGTAAAGGATAGGCCCTTCGAAGGGAAGCAGAGGTTGCCATGCGCTTATTTGTTTGTATGCTCAACCCCTTAGTGCAAAAGAACGTCACACTATATTGCCTCTTATAATAGCAACCTTCATTATGCAGTCTGTCGCTTTTATTCTTTGCCATCACAAGTTCGTACAACGCTCAATTTTCTCTTACACTAAATGATCTAACACTTTTAGAAGCAATTTTTATTGCCTTATTACACCGATGACAACTTACTTGAAGTATCTTGCCCAATCCTTAGGTAGGTATGGTGGAATCTCAAAACAAGATTTGGGTTTAAGGGTTTTGGATGCACAAGTAGTATCTCTACTTGGTTCGGAATTTTAGGCTAGCAAAGATAGGGGGCAAGCACCACATGTTGAAGGATCTATGGCAATATAACTTCTATGTGAATATGAAAAAACATAAATCATTATGTTGTCTTCCTTGTCCAACATTAACAATTTTGGCATATAATTTTTTGATGGGTGCTCACAATCACAAAAGATTTCCAAGATAGTATATTTGCATGTGGAAGTTCTCTTCCTTATACTAATTATTCGTGAATTGCTTGTATGACCAATATTTTGATTATCAAGCTTCAAAAGCTTTCACTTCCTAAACCAAATGTGAAGCTACCACTAGGCATGATATGATTTCAACTTCAGAACATTCAATTTATTCAACAATTTACTCATAGGATATAAGTGAAGCATTAGAGGAATTCCATAGAGAAGAGCTTCGTTGACGGGATGTGAATGCCGCTTACCTAGACTCTTATTTGAGGACTCTATTTTATTTAAAAACTTTCAGGTCTAAGTATTTTATTAAAACAGAAAGCAAAATGAAAATAAAATGACATTCTAAGAATAGCACAACCCATGTGAAGAAGCAAAAACTTTAGTTCAACCGATACTAACCGATAGTTGTTTATGAAGACAGTTGGGATGCCTACTGTGGCATCCCCGAGCTTAGATGATTGAGACTTCTTGAAATATTATCTTGGGGTGCCTTGGGAATCCCCAAGCTTGAGCTTTTGTGTCTCCTTAATTCCTCTCATATCACGGCTTCCCTAAATCTCAAAAACTTCATCCACACAAAACTCAACAAGACCTCGTGAGATAAGTTAGTATAAACCAATGCAAAACCTTATCATTCTCTAATGTAGCAAATTAGTAAAATTATTTTTCAACATTGAATACTAAATGCCTCTGCATATTTAATACTCCTATCCTTAAATAGAATCATTAAACAAGTAAACATATGCAAACAATGGAAATATAACAGCAATCTGCCAAACCAGTACAGTCTGTAAAGAATGCAAGATTCATAATACTTTCCTAACTCCAAAAATTATGAAAAAAATACTACACTATATAAAATTTATCAGTGCTTATTTTTCAAAAAGTTTTAACATTTTATCACATTCTGAATTTTCCGGGGAATTTTTGCAACAGCGGCAAACTTTCTGTTTTGAAACAGCAACATGTAGACTTGTAAAATAAGCATGGCAAAGGCTATCATGGCCACTTTTATTGAAATAAAAGATGGAAAACATTATTCTAAATAACATCAAGCAAATTCTAACAAAATAAAATGATGCTCCAAGTAAAACTCATGTCACATGATGAATGAAAACATAGCTCCAAGTGAGGTTACCAATAATGTTGGTGACGAAAGAGGGGATGCCTTCCGGGGCATCCCCAAGCTTAGTTTCTTGGATATTACTTGAATATTACCTTGGGGTGCCTTGGGCATACCCAATCTTAGGGTCTTGTCACTCCTTATTCTTCTCATATGGACATCTCCTCAAAACTTGAAAACTTCAATCACACAAAACTTAACGGAACTTTGTGAGACAGGTTAGTATGATAAAGAGCAAACCATTTCACTTTGGTACTGTCAAAGACAAGATTCATAATTGTTTCCACACAATGCCTACTGTAGCATGTCATTTCCACAATTTATATTGAGCAATATAAGCCATAGAAACAAGGAAACAAGCAAACTATGCATTGAAAACAGAATATGTCAAAAACAGAACAATCCACTACTGGATTCAGAAGATTTGTCGTCTGCCACCTCTTTGTCGTGTGCTAGCGGATGACAAAGAACGTCTTTGCCACCAGTCACGAGAAAACCGACGGCAAAGTGGCAGCAGACGACAAAGTAATGCTTTTCCATCAGCCATTACTTTGTCGTCCGCTAGCAGACGACAAAGCTTCTTTGTTGTCTGCTAGCAGAAGACAAAGAGGGTGGTTGGCCCACTGTCTATTAAGCCCTAACGACCCCCCTCTTTGCCATCCGCCAGCAGACGACAAAGAGGTCGTTGCCATCAGCTTGCGGACGGCAAAGGCGACATGGACGACAATGCTTCAAACTAAGATAACGGCACGTGCCCCCGCCATTGCCATATCTCTTTCTCCTCCTCTCCTCTTCGCCCGACGAGAACCGACGCTGCCCCATCGCCCCACACTGCCCCGCCGCCCCCACTGGCCCACACCTCTCCGTCACCGCCCCTCCACCCTGCCCGGTCATTGCCCCGTCCCTGCCTCCCCACCCCCTCGCGAGCCTCCCCGCGGCCTCCTCCCTGCCGCAGCCGCCGGTGGACCACCCCTAAGGAGTGCCACCCATCGCCGCCCCCTCCCCGCCCCGTCGCCACCGCTCCCCGTCGCCACCCCCTCCCCGACCCATCGCTGCCCCCATGATGAGCCCATGCCACCCCTGTTTTTTTTCTTCTGTTTTTTAGTTTAGTTAGTTTTTAGGTTCAATCAATTAAGGTTTTTTAGTTAAGGTTTAGGTTTAATTGTTTAGGCTATTTAGATTAGGTTTAATTAGTTTAGGTTATTTAGTTTAGTTTTAATTAGTTTAGGTTAATTAGTTTAATTAGTTCAGGTTATTTAGTTTAGTTAGTTTAGGTTTAATTAGTTTAGGTTTAATTTGTTTAGGTTAATTAGTTTAATTAGTTTAGGTTTAATTAGGTTAGGTTGGTTAGTTTAGTTAGTTTAGTTTTAATTGGTTTTTGTTTTCTAGTTTAGTTAGTTTAGGTTTAATTGGTCTAGGTTATTTAGTTTAATTAGTTGGGGTTTTGGTTTCTAGTTTAATTAGTTTAGGTTTTTTAGTTTAGTGTCGAGGGTCGAGTGGTCGGGGTGTCGTGTCGAGGGTCAAGGGGCCGGGGTATCGGGGGTGTCGTGTCGAGGGTTGAGTGGTCGGGGTGTCAGGGTGTCGTGTCAAGGGTCGAGGGGTAGGGGTGTCGTTTCGAGGGGTCGGGGTGTCGGGGGTGTCGTGTCGAGGGTGGAGGGGTCGGGGTGTCAGGGTGTCATGTCAAGGGTCAAGGGGTCGGGGTGTCGTGTCGAGGGTCAAGGGGTCGGGGTGTCATGTTCAGGGTCGAGGGGTCGAGGGGTTGAGGATTTGCCATCCCGACCCCGACACCCCGACCCCTGACCCCGACACCCCGACCCCTCGACCCTCAACCACGACACCCAGACCCCTCGACCCTCGACACGACACCCTGACACCCTGACCCCTCTACCCCCGACACGACACCCCGATTTTTTTATTATGTTCATGATGATGATACACATTGATTTTTTTATTATGTTTATGTTGTACTAATTTCGTTTACTCTTTCTCATTGCAGGTGTTGACATATGGTGGGCTTGGGTCGAGAGCGCTCCGAGCCTCCTACCTCGGTGTGTGGGAGGGGTGTTGTTATTCCACCCCAGAACCTTTGGAGGGCGCTAGTAGACAGCATGCACACACCCTCAGCACCTTCGGCGGGCGCTTCTTCTTCGGCCGGGAGAGGAGGTCAGGGGAAGAAGAGGGGTGCAGGTAGAGGTGGATGGGGCGCTGGTAGAGGTAGGAAGCTTGTTGTGCCTTCCTCGCCGCCAGCCCCCGACGAGTCTTCAGACCACCAGAGTGCTCCATCTCAGGTGGACCCGTCTAACCTGGACCCGTGTCAGACTTCGGTCCATGAGCCTTGGGACGACGAGCCTCTGGTCACCAAGCGACGGGTCGACGAGGCTCTGGTCGCCGAGCCTCGGGTCCCAGTGCCTTCCTCCCAGGAGACTCGGGTCCCACAGTCTTCCTCCCAGGAGACTAGGGTCCCATAGTCTTTGTCACATGTGACTCTGGAAACTAGCGACCATGATGATGATCTCGAGGAGACCTTATCTAAGGATAGCTACAGCGAGTGCGAGCGGGTTGAGGAGGGCAAGAGGGTCTACCACCACTGGTGGTACTAAGCTACCATCCGTGCCGGTGATCCGCGACCAAAGGTGGTTGATTAAGCCTAACGAGGAGAAGTAAGTGCATTAATTTACTCTTTTTAACCTTTTGCCTTCATGTTTGTTCAAATTAATATCTAATGTGTTGGCCTTGTCATACTGCAGGGGTTGGGTACACGTAGATAAGGTCTGCAGGCCCAACCAGGTCCTTGGTACTCTAGTCCGGCACCACTTCCCGGGGTGGGTCACGTTGCCCGGTGAGGGTGAGATTCCACAGCTAGCACTCACCTGGGAGCTGTACCAGGCTGCCCCGGCCCCACCGAGGGAGATGGTCGACGGTGTCGTTTGCGAGACGGTGGACGACATTGTGAGGCGGCGGTTTTGGGTAAGTTCTCCTTCACCGAATTAAAAATCAATAGTACCTAGTGATTGTACTAATGATCGGTGTTGTCTTGTTTGATCGCAGACTTTCTACATGTGTCTTGAGGAACACGAGGTGGACGCGGCTATGGTTCTCGAAGCCAAGTGCAAGCACCTACTTCAGAACACACGACACAAGGCTCGGGTCCGGGCTGTCCAAGGCTACTACGCCTCGACTAACATCAAGAGGGAGAAGAAGAAGTTTTGCCTCAAGAATCTGAGTAAGGACAAGTACATGATGGTAATTACCTATTCTTAAGGCCTTGTACTAGTTTCCTTGATTTGATTCATAGGCATAGCACCGAAATTTCTCTTTGTCTAACTTAGGTGCCCCTGAGATGGTATGCGGATAAGATGGACTGTTGGGAGAGGTTGTGGATGAGTGGTGCTCTCCCCAATGGCTAGCCACCCACAACAAGGCCAGGGAGAAGCGTGCCCAGATGCGAGGTGTGCCGCACCATCAAGGGAGCTCCAACCTATTTGAGTAAGGGATCACTGGGTATGTGGTTCGATTCATGCAGTTTCATTCTTCATGCTAGCTTTAATTACTAATTTACCCTGTTCCCGCTTTCAGGTGCGACACAACAAGAAGGAGGTGCCGCCGTTGTACGACCTCTATGCCATGGCCCATACTACCTCGTACAAGAAGGCCAAGGCATTCTCGGAGGATGACCTCAATCATCCAGATAGCTTCACCAACATCTCCTCCCATGACAAGCTTGTGAGGTATAGAGACTGGGGGAAGGAGATGAAAGGTGAGGACTTCAACCCGAGCCAAAGTCATTTTGATCCTGAGCTCATGATGCTCTCTGGTGATGGGAGGAAACATGGCCACATAGCCATTGGGGATGGCCTCAAACATTGTCCTAGAAGTCTCCTGGAGATCAAGAAGCAGCATACAAAGTCTCTTCTCAAGATGAGGCCTCGACAACGGCCAGTGGATCTTGCTATCAAGGCTAGGGCCCAGGAGCTTATGGCGGAGGCAATCAGGAAGGTGGATGAGAAGGTGAGGGACATGGAGGAGACGATGTCAAATCTGTTGGAGGTGGAGAGGAACCGGAACGACGCAAGTCACCGGGCCCTATACGAGATCCTCGTGGTAAGTTTGTCCCGCATACTAGCCAAATCATGCACGCAATGTTCGTTTCATTACTAACTCATATGACTGACTCATGAAAACAAAAGGTGCAGTCCGTGTGCGAGAAAACTGGCCAGACCCCTGCACTGATGCCCCAGATTGCTATAGCGAACACGGTGAGTTTCATTTGAATGGCCATTAGTTACTGCTATTCACATTTCAGTTGCATCATGCTAACTAAACATTGCAAATGATCTTTCGTGCAGCTCGCCTCCCACAAAGGATCGACCGATCCTTCTCCATCTCACGGTGGCGCAACCCCTACCGGCCCTTCACCTCCCGGATCATGGTAAGTTTTCCCAAGTGTTTTGCTTAACAAATGCTTTGTTAGCTAGAAAATGGCATAAAACCCTAGGATAGCTCAATAATGGCCTATAGCTAGCTTAGCTAGTTCATTTATGACATAATTAGCTCACTTAGGTACAAAATGACATAACAACCTAGGATAGTGCAATAATGATCTATAATTAGCTTATCTACTTCATTTATGACATAATTAGGTCACTTGGGTACAAAATGGCATAACAACCTAGGATAGCTCAATAATGATCAATAATTAGCTTAGCTACTTCATTTATGACATAATTAGCTCACTTAGGTACAAAATGGCATATCAACCTAGGATAGCTCAATAATGATCTATAATTAGCTTAGCTACTTCATTTATGACATAATTAGCTCACTTAGGCACAAAATGGCATAACAACCTAGTATAGCTCAATAATTATCTATAATTAGCTTAGCTACTTCATTTACCTATCTTAGTTAGAAGAAGAAGAAGAAGAAGAAGAAGGAAGAAGAAGAAGAAGAAGAAGAAGAAGCACAATCATTGATGGAAACTTGCAGTTCTTCTTCTTATTCTTCTTCTTCTTCTTCTTCTTCTTTTTCTTCTTCTTCTTCTTCTTCTTCTTCTAGCTATTCTTATTCTTCTTCTAACTTTCATCTTTCCTAATTTGCACATTTGCTTGAGATGAGGAAGCTAGCATTGATGGAAACTTATTGTTGAAACTTTTTCTTATGCTTGTGCTTCCTTTTTATTTATGGAAGCTTGTTGGATATGTTGTTAGTTGGAAACTTGTTGGATATCTCTTGTTGCAAACTTATTGTATATATGGAAATGTTGGAAACTTGTATATATCTCTTGTTGGAAACTTAATGTTGAAATTATTTTGAAATGTGTATGTGAAATTCTGTCAAAATTGAGTGAATTTAAGAAAAAACAGAAAAAACAGGGGCTATATAAACACTTTGTCGTCTGCCGGCGAACGACAAAGAGCTTTCCCGTCCTCTAGTAGATGGCAAAGCTGCCACGTGGCAGCTACCTGTGCAACCTGGCAATTAGGGGCTGGCCTATTTGGTAGATTTGTCGTTAGCCAGCAGATGACAAAGGCCTTTGCATCTTTGCCGTCCGCTGGCTGACGGCAAAGCACGCCATTAACCACTTAACGGACCAGAACTGCCATGTGTGCCGACCAAGCTCTTTGTCGTGAGCCAGCGGTCGACAAAGCCTTTTTCATCTTTGCCGTCTGCCAGTTGACGGCAAAGAGGCCTTTGTCGTAGCCTATTCAGCCGGAAATGTTGTCGTCTACTAGCTGACGACAAAGGTCTTTGCCATCCGCCATGTGTGCCTTTGCCGTCAGCCGTGGCGGACGACAAAGTTCCTTGTCGGAGTAAATGACCACGGGTAGCCATATCTGCTCCCCGAGATATTTCAAGACATCAGGGCCGGCTGCGCCCCTCAAGCATCGAAGACAAGGGACCGCCTTCTTGTGGCCGGCTGGCCCGAATGGCCGGCTGCTAGAAGGTGGCAAGGCCCACAAATCGGCCCTGACACGGGCCGACTCCTAGCAGGCGGCCACCAGAGCGTCCGACTCCTAGCAGGCGGCCCGCCCCCGTTGTCGGTGTCAAAATCGGTAGATCTCGGGTAGGGGGTCCCGAACTATGCTTCTAAGGTTGATGGTAACAGGAGGCGGGGGACACGATGTTTACCCAGATTCAGGCCCTCTCTATGGAGGTAATACCCTACTTCCTGCTTGATTGATGTTGATGGATATGAGTATTACAAGAGTTGATCTACCACGAGATCGTAATGGCTAAAACCCTATAAGTCTATCCTATGTGATTATGATTGTGATTGCCTCTATA
The DNA here is from genome assembly GCF_018294505.1 of Triticum aestivum. NCBI lineage: Eukaryota > Viridiplantae > Streptophyta > Magnoliopsida > Poales > Poaceae > Triticum > Triticum aestivum. Next base: position 389,226,980 of record NC_057807.1, on the reverse strand, counting down.
GACTAAACCCTCCGGTTTATATAGACACCGGAGGGGACTAGGGTTATACAAAGTCGGTTACAGAGAAAGGAATCTACATATCCGAACACCAAGCTTGCCTTCCACGCCAATGCGAATCCCATCCGGACACGGGAAGAAGTCTTCTGGCTTGTATCTTCATAGCGCATCAGTCTGGCCGGTGCTAATAGTCCGGCCGTTCGAGGACCCCTTAATCCAGGACTTCCTAAGTAGCCCCTGAACCAAGCTTCAATGACGAGGTGTCCGGCGCATAGATTGTCTTCGGCATTGCAAGGCGGGTTCCTTCTCTGAATACTCCAAAATAGTCTTTGAACACAGAAAACGTGTCGGGCTCTGCAAAACAAATCCCACACACAACCGTAGGGAGTATAATAATTCATGAGTCCAATCCACTGACAACTTATTGTAGTGTGACATCACACCGCCGCCCGGCCATTTTGAACCATTTTTAGCCTGCCGCTCCATATTTCGAGATGCGGTTTCATTGACACGTCTTGTCAAAGCAGAGATCGTGTCCCCTTATTGCGGGATTGTCACCAATACGAGCATGGGTAACCCAACTGTGCCATCTGCACAACCCTTGGGGAATAGGCGAGTTTTAAGGCGAGTGGGGAGGTGCTTGATATTCACTGCCTTTATGAAGAGATAAGGATTCACCCCTTCCACACACGCCTTCTCTCTCAGCCTCCCCCATTCTCAAGCTCCAGCACCCAAGTTCTCATCTTCTCCACCCCAAGAAAGCACTCCGACCATGTACGGATCCGGAGCGCAGGGCAAGTGGATGGTCTCCTCCATCAAGGAGAAGTACATAACCCAGCTCTGGGAGGCCAGATATGTGGCCAAGGAAATCACCCACCGGCTTCTGGCCAAGGGACAGATCGTCCCCACCCCGGAGCCCCGTGAGAGGGTTGTATTCATCCCCCACTTCATCCGCGGGTTGGGATTTCCTCTCCAGCCGTTCGTCCGCAGACTCATGTTCTACTATGGGCTGGATTTCCATGATCTGGCCCCCAACTCCATCCTCAACATCTCGGCATTCATTGTCATGTACGAGACTATCCTCCGCATCCCACCCTACTTCGGGTTATGGCTGAAGATCTTAATGTGAAGCCGAAGGTGGTGAGCGGCCAACACGCGGAGTGCAGACGCACCATGGTGAGCAAGATGCCCAACGTCACATGGCCCGTAGGCTCCTTCGTGGAGACCGTTAAAGGGTGGAAGAAATCGTGGTTCTATATCACAGAGCCGTGCGACACCAACTGGGCCGCGGCTCCCAAATTCCGGTCCGGAACCCTAATGCGGCTCACCTCCTGGCCAGAGAAAGGCCTGGTCTGGTCTTCGCTGGACAAGCTGACAACGCTTCAGACACGCATACAGAACATGATAAACAGTATCAAGTTTGTCAATGTGATCCAGGTGATGCTTATTCGCCGAATACTTCCGTGCCAACGCTGAACTTGCCATTTGTGGGAGTTCAATCCGGCAAAGCACCAGACCTTGCAGCGGTTCTTCAGCACTATGCACGAAGACATCTGGAAGGTGCCCTTCAAGGCCAACGAGGTGCGGCCGGCCACGACCGAGGACCGCAGGCACGACTTGGCCCATCCCGCTAGTCCGGTAAGTTTTTTCATTTTTTTCAAGGTGTATCCTTTACTTGCATACTAGAGGAAGACGCCTAAGCCTCCCTATTGATTTTCTCAGGGCCGGACAAAGTAGGCGGAGCGGATTCACTGTCCGGCTCTGCTGCCCGAAGACCCAGAAATCCCACTTCTGACGAAGACGCTGGTTCCGGCGCCCTATCAAACGCCGGAGAAGAAGGCCAAGAAGAAGGCCAAGGGCACCAGGGGTGGTCTCCGTCACAAGGGCGCTTCGAACATGACGTCGAAGATGCCGAGACTCATTCCTCCGCCGCTGAGGACGACGAGGAAGAGGAGGAGGAAGAAGAAAGCCATTCCCCCCTTGAGGGGGGAAGAAAAGGATGGCCTCCACATGTCTAGAGGCCGAAGCGTCCAAGAAGGGGAAAGATTCCCTTCCGGACAACTCCACAACGGCCACTGACAGCAGCTCGAAGTGGCGCCCCCGGGACAAGCCCCTGGTTAAATCGTGAGTACTCAAAAACCCAGACACATTCATATATCCGGCCTCACTACTTCATAGTATTAATGTGTTTGAATCACGTATTTGCAGTCCAGCTCGGTCGAACCTTGAGTGATCCTCATCTTCGGGGGATTCGCTGGACCCGGAGGCGATTGACAACGGCACCCTTCCGGCGGCCTCCTCTCCCAAGGCCATGGATAACACCGAGGTGTTGTCCCGAAGGATCCCATGCCAGGGAGAGACTTACGAGGCCGCCAGTGCGGCGCTGGAGGGTGAAGCCTCGGCCGCCAGACACATGGAGGAGCAAATCCCCATGGAGATGGACGATGGGGGCCATATTCAGTTTGGCCCCCAGCCGAATACAATTCCGAAGACCAATGCGGCTCCGGAATCAGGCGAGCAGCCTCTTTCGAAAGATGGAGGTGCACCTATTCCACCGGTGACCTCTGTCCATCCAGAGGCACCGGATAATTTGCTGGAAGCGCTGCAAGGCGTTTCCATCATTGAGGAACACCGTACCCTGATGGGTACGGTGATTGAGAAGATCCAGTCCGTGAAAATCAGACTGACCGAAGCCTGCACAAGCCTTCTGACAGGCTTTGAGGTAAGCAATGCAATTATGTAAAAATAATGTCACAGTATAGACAGTAGCCCCTGAGACTCTGTCCGGTGTTCGGAAAGAAAAGCCGAACAGAGGATCAAATAATTTTTGCAGGAGACTAACCCGACATGTCTATGTGAATAAGCAGGCGTCGCTGCTGGCTGCGACCTCTCATACTGCTGAGGTCTCCGGACTGAAGCAGAGTCTGGAGTGGACCGAGGAGGAGCTCGGCCATGTGAAGAAACAGTTGGAAGACAGTCAAGGTATGCAATAACTTTGTCTATTTTGTTTAGGAAGGATGAATGATTTGTGCTGACTAAAGTGCCATGATATTTATTAGGAGCGGCGACCGAGGTGGAGGTTCTCAAGAAGGCGCTGGACGAGGCCGAGGAAAGAGTGGCCAAAGAACAAGCCGCCTGCGAAAAGCACGAGGCCAGGGTCAGTGAGGTCCAGCAGGAGCTCCATGACGCCGTGAAGAAATGCGAGTCCTTGGAGTGCAACATTACGGATCAAGATTCCGAACTTGCCAAGGCCCACAAAAGCGCACATGATGCCCGGGTTGAAGCCCAAGGCACCCTCCAGGAAATCCAAGAGGCCAGAAAAATCATGGCGGGTAAGGCCTTTATTATGCAGAGAAAATATGTGAAGAAAAGGTTCCTCTTACTGACCCGGATTTGGAGTTCTCCAGGGGTGTTTGCGGATCTGCCGTGCATCGTTTCAGACGCTGCAAAATTCTTCCAAGCCAAAGAGGGGAGCTCCACGGAGAAGCTGTTTTGGTCGCAATACCTTGCGCCAAAACATCCTGTGCCCTTTAGCGATCAGCTAAAACAACTGGTTGGACTGCATAGGGCGGCCGAACTATCCATGAAGGATTTAATAAACCGGCTATGGCCTGCCGAAGCCATACCGAGCAGCTACTTCAGGCTCGTGAAGCGGCTGTTCAATGCCTGCCCTCGGCTTGATGCCATCAAGCGGTCTGTCTGCATCGAAGGCACTCGCATGGCCTTTGCCCGAGTCAAGATGCACTGGGTGAAGATGGATGTCGTGAAGATTGCGACAGAGGGACCACCTGCGGGCAAGGAGCACCGCACACCCGAGCTGTATTTTGACAATGTCTTGGAGGGATCCCACGTTATGGCGGAGCAATGTGCTAAGGATGTTATCTTTGAATGAATACATTCATGTTATTCTATCATGTATTATGAAACAGACCTGTTATGTAATATAATGCTTGTTATTTAAAATTTTACCTCCTGTGCGGCCATTTTGTTAAATCTGAGGGTTGGCCAGTCTTCAGCTTCCACCCCCACGTAGGTAGTATGGGGGGTGTTCGGGATGAATCTAAACACTCTTTGCTCCAAAGTTTGGTCCTTAAAGGAGGTGTTTAGCGCAACAAACCAGGCAATCGGACTATGTGGCTTTATCACCCTCACTTAGCCATAGGAGTTTGACAATAGAAATTTAGGCATAGTCCCTAGTATTCATAAGACTGAACTTGGGTACTGTAAACACTTGATCGGATAAAAATCGATTTATCGCATAATGCGGGAAAAAATCACTAAAGATTTGTAACCTCTCGAACAGCTGACTGGCTCACACCGCATCATGATAGTCACTTTTCGGCTTTCTCTACTGAGGTGCTCATCCAGATGAATCGGGACACAATCGCAGTAGTTCTCCCTTTACTACCCTAGCCGATATAGCGGAACGTAAGGTAGTAAGCACAGGAGCCGGTTAACCCAACTATTGACCAAAGACATGATTCGGAGCCGATGCATATAATGCTATAAGTTCGGGGTGCCAAACTATACTGTAAAAGTGTTCAGACTTTGTTGCCGTATTATGGGGCGTAATCAAGCCCCTGGCCAATTAAGGCATACCAGAGTGTACGGGTGCAATTTGATAAGAATATCAAGAAAAAGAAAAATGAAGCAATAGGCTAATGCCGCAGAAATTGGGCCGCGAGCTATTTTCTATTATAGTTTTATTAATACGTCAAAGCGTATTTGTACAAGTAGTGCGATAAGCAACAGGGCTATTTAACATGCCACAACCAAGGAAGATCTGCGTGCGGGTCCTTAAAATAGGCATAACGATCGTTTAAAGAGACCACCTGGAAATTCACGTATACGTCAATGCTTCTTGCCGTTTTGGTGTATCCGTCCCTTGATAGGTCCGGCAATCAGGCCACCAGGAAAGGCTTGGAAAAAAGAAAACCTGAAAAGAAAAAGAAAAAGTAAAAGTATGTGGGTCCAAGATAGGACGAGCCGTATTATGGACCACGATCTAGGTGTGCCTCCGTCTATGCCCATGGTATTTTGAGTGCATAGTTATGTACACGCGGTACGAACGCCGCCGTTTGGTCGGGACTGGGACGGAGGCCGAATTGCTAGTCAAGCTCTTGATGAGCTGGGCCGTCCTGCTGCAGAGTAGTTCATACTCGTTTGACAGTGTCCAGGAGCTTAGCCGCCGAATTAAGGTTCTGCCTGAAAAGGCCGCTCTGTGCTTCTGCTGCAAGGGCAGTGGTGGGCTCCTCAGTACGGAGGGAGCGTTCTGTGTTTCCATTGACTATTATGACACCACGTGGTCTGGGCATCTTGAGCTTGAGGTAAGCATAGTGTGGCACTGCATTAAATCGAGCAAATGCAGTTTGTCCGAGCAGTGCTTGATAGCCACTTCAGAAGGGGACGATATCGAAGATCAACTCTTCACTTCGGAAGTTGTCCGGGGATCCGAAGACCACCTCCAACGTGATTGAGCCCGTACAGCGGGCCTCTACACCTGGTATGACACCTTTAAAGGTGGTTTTTGTGGGCTTGATCCTTGAGGGATCAATACCCATTTTGCGCACTGTATCCTGATAGAGCAGGTTCAGACTGCTGCCACCGTCCATGAGGACTCGCGTAAGATGGAATCCATCAATGATTGGGTCGAGGACCAGTGCGGCCGAACCGCCATGACGGATACTAGTAGGATGGTCCCTGCGATTGAAGGTGATTGGGCAGGACGGCCATGGGTTGAACTTTGGGGCGACTGGCTCCATCGTGTAAACGTCCCTGAGCGCGTGCTTGCGCTCCCTCTTGGGGATATGGGTAGCGTATATCATGTTCACCGTTTTAACTTGGGGGGGGGGACTTCTTCTGTCCTCCCGTGTTCGGTGGCCGGGGGTCCTCGTCATCGTCCTTGCTTTGCAACCCCTTCTCCTTGCTCTCGGCATTTAACTTGTCGTCCTGTTTAAAAACCCAACACTCTCTGTTGGTATGATTGGCTGGTTTATCAGGAGTGTCGTGGATCTGACATGGACGATCGAGTATGCAGTCCAAACTGGACGGGCCCGAATTGTTTCTTTTGTATGGCTTATTCCGCTGACAGGACTTAGAGCCACTGAATCCGGTGTTGACCGCCATGTCTTCGGTGTTGTCACCGTTGCCGTGCCGTTGCTATTTCTGGCTTCAGAAGTGCCAGGTTCGCTTGTATTGTTATTGCTACGGGCTAGCCAGCTATCTTCGCCTGCATAGAAGCGGGTCATGAGTGCCATGAGGGCTGCCATGGACTTCGGATTTTCTTGGCTGAGGTGTCGGGCGAGCCATTCATCACAGATGCAATGTTTAAAGGCCGCTAGGGTCTTGGCATCCGTACAGTCGACAATCTGGTTCTTTTTAGTTAAGAACCTAGTCCAAAATTTCCTGGCTGACTCTCCGGGTTGTTGAACTATGTCACTTAAGTCGTCGGCATCCGGAGGTCGGACATATTTACCTTGGAAGTTGTCGAGGAAGGCATCCTCCAAGTCCTCCCAACTGCCAATGGAGTTTTCGGGCAGACTGTTCAACCAGTGTCGAGCTGGTCCCTTGAGTTTTAGCGGGAGGTATTTGATGGCATGAAGATCATCACCGCGGGCCATATGAATATGGAGAGGAAAATCCTCAATCCATACTGCGGGGTCTGTTGTCCCATCATATGACTCGATGTTCACGTGTTTAAACCCTTCCGGGAATTCATGTTCTATTACTTCATCTGTGAAGCAAAGGGGGTGTGCAGCGCCTCTATATTGGGCCAAGTCGCGACGTAGCTCGGATGGAGTTCGTCTGTGATCTTCGGTCCGGGCGTGGTTATGTTTGTCACGTCCGGCCGGATGGCCATCGTCGCGCATCCGGGCACGCCCCCGCAATCTGTAGATCGATCTGGTCTGACCTGCTCTGTTTTCCAGGTCATGCCACAAGTCATATTTGTATCCCCAAGCTGTTGTGTTTTTTTTACGATGAGGTAGTGCGGGCTGGTGTTCGGCTCGAGTTGCAGCTTTGTCCCAGCCACGTGGTGGTCGGTCAAACACATTATGCACTGGTAGGACAGGCTCCAGTGCCTCGTCATCAAATTGGGGTAGCAATTTGCGCTTCGGGTAACTCTTGGTTGGGCGCTCGAGGCCATATTCCTCGACTGCCAGGACATTAGTCCATCTATCGTTGAACAAATCTTGATCAGCTTGAAGCTGCTGCTGCTTCTTTTCCAGGCTCCTTCCAGTGGCTATTAGCCGACGCTTAAAGCGCTCCTGGTCGACGGGCTCTTCAGGCACGATAAAGTCTTTGTCGTCGAGGATCACCTCGTCCTCGGAGAGCGGAAGGTAGTTACTGTCCTCTGAGTCTTTATTCATGGCATGTTCATTAGGACTAACTCGCCCATCTTTCCGTTCTTCCTGTTCGGAGGTTGGCTCAACATGTTCTTCATTGTCTTCGGCATCGTCCATAGTGTTATTTTCTCCTGTGCCGGTATTGCTGCTTTTCCACGGCGTGGTTTAGAGCGGCGCCGCTGATGTCGGTGCTTTGGCTGTATCTCAGGAGGCTTATTCTCGACTGGATCCTTTTCATTGTCGCTCTTGTTCTCTTTGGGTGTATCCACCATGTATACGTCATACGAGGAGGTGGCTGTCCAGTGCCCTATAAGCGGTGGTTTTTGTGCCTGCTCCTCTCCGGCATCTTCGTCCATACCGTCGATATCTTCGGAATCATAATCGAGCATGTCGGTTAAGTCTTCGACAATGGCTATACAGTGGGTGGTGGGTGGAAAACGAAATTCTCCATCGTCATCCTCTAATCCAAACCGGATATAGTTCGGCTGAGAGTCTCCTGACAAGGAGAGGGCTTTTAGTGAGTTTAGCACATCGCCTCAAGGTGAGTGCTGGAGGATGTATGCAGAGCTGAACTCGATGATCGGCGCCTGATCAGGTTCGATGGGCGCGGATGCATGCGGTTCGGAACTTATGGCCTGAGACGAATCCGAGGTTCTGATGGCACAGGCCCTGCTCGAGGTTGGATCTGTGTGCGGCTCCAACGCCGCTGAGTCTGTGGCTTTCGTGGCGGGGTTGAGCATCCCGTACTTGGATGGCGTAATCTGCTCCGAATCTAGGGCTAGAGCGGTTATATGCGCTATCTCCTGAGCATGGTCCGATGACAGATTTAGGTCATGTTCATCGTGGTGGCAGGGAGCGGCCGTCATGGGCTCGAATCCCTCGAGGATCAAGTTGTCGGTGTCAAAACCGGCGGATCTCGGGTAGGGGGTCCCGAACTGTGCGTCTAAGGCTGATGGTAAGAGGAGGCAGGGGACACGGTGTTTTACCCAGGTTCGGGCCCTCTCGATGGAGGTAATACGCTACTTCCTGCTTGATTGATCTTGATGATATGTGTATTACAAGAGTTGATCTACCACGAGATCGTAGAGGCTAAACCCTAGAAGCTAGCCTATGGTCTGATTGTTGTTGTCCTACGGACTAAACCCTCCAGTTTATATAGACACTGGAGGGGGCTAGGGTTACACGGAGTCGGTTACAGAGAAGGAGATCTAACATCCAAATCGCCAAGCTTGCCTTCCACGCAAAGGAGAGTCCCATCCGGACACGGGACGAAGTCTTTTTTTTTGACCATGAAGACTGCAGGGCTTACACCCCGCAACATTTTATTAATAAAGGACAGGAAGTAAATACAAAGTTCCTCAAGAGGGGGAACAAAAGAAAAGAAAGAAAAGGAGGAAAAAACTAAATTGAAAAGAACTCTAAGAAAGAAAGAAAGCTACAAAACTAAGAGAGAAAAGATGTTAGATGTTACAACTGGTGTGAAACTTCAAGGTGGCAAAAAATCAATCCATTTTAGTAGATCATCCTTGTATCTGGCCTTGATCCTGTGTGAAAGTAGAGCGATATCATGAATGAACCCATTTCTCCATTGCCTAAAAGTTGGATGGACGTGTCTGAAAGCCTTGTCATTGCGCACTTTCCAGATATTCCACCAGGCAAGAAAAACCACCTCTGCAAAAAATGGTTTATCAAATTCCTTCCTAGCATGTAAGGCAATTTGCACCATATCATTGCTATTCAACCAGGGTATTTGCAGAAAGTTCCATATCCTCATACTGAAATTGCACTAGAAGAATAGATGGTTTCTATCTTCCAGCACTCCAGTGGGGCAGAGGACACAACTAGGTCCATCATTAATTTTCCAGTGTCTTCGCTGAATCATATCCTTGGTGTTTACTCTATCCATAATAACCAACCAAGCAAACATTTTAACTGTCATTGTACAACAGCTTTTCCAAATCCAGCTCAGTATTGGGTTGGCAATGACAGGCTGATGTACAAACTCATAGAACTTCTTCGCAGAATACTCACCCTTTTTCCCATGTCTCCAAGTCCACATATCATCACAAGCATCATCCAAGTGTCTACTAGACAACAAAGTAGTAAGCTGATTGAACTCCCTAAAAGCCAGTTCAGACAGAGGCAAAGAGAACATTTGTTGCAAATTTCCTGCCTGGAGCACTTCCTTCACAGAGAGGTTCTTCTGAAGGCAAAAAGAATGAAGTTGTGGAAATCTTTCCTGCAAAGGGATACAAGAATGTCCAATCTCCCAATGATCAGACCAAAAAAGCACAGAATCTCCTTTGCCAACAGTTACAGATGTTACAGCTCGATATTTGTCCACTAACTTACAGATGTCCCTCCACCAAAAATAGCCACATAATGTAGTGTCATGTGGAACTCTTTGATAGTAATAGGAATCCCCACACCAGGCTGACCCATGGCACATCAACTTTGTTATAGAATTTATTCAAGTACTTAAGCAACAGAGCATCATTTTGCAATCCCAAATTCAGAATTCCAAGTCCCCCCTTCATATTGGGTCTGCAGACAAGGGGCCAAGCAGCCAAAGAATGACCCTTTTCCTGACCATATTTCCTGCATAGGCACTGCCTTTGAATCCTTTCTAACTGTTTTAGAATGCCCTTCGGTAAAGATAGGTTGCAAAGAAAGAATATGGGCAAAGAGGATATCACTGAATTTACCAACTGTAGTCTGCTACCTTGAGGCAAAAACCAGGAACTAGCAGTTAGCCTTCTTTCCATGCAATCCACCAAAGGGAGCAAGTCAACAATTTTTGGCCTAGTGGTTCCAACAGGCAGTCCCAAATAAGTGAAAGGCATAGAGCCTAACTGACAGCCAAAGAAAGCAGCATGTGCAGAAGCAACTGAGGCTTCTACATTGATGGGGTACATTGAAGATTTATGAAAGTTGATTTGCAACCCAGTTGCCAGTGAAAAGGAATTGAGACTGTTTTAAGAGCCTCCAACTGAGCTAGGTCAGCATTTACAAACAGCAAGGTGTCATCAGCATACTGAACCACAGGATAAAAAGGATCATGTGTTGGCAAAGGTAAATCCAATTGCCCCCTAAGCAGCAAATCATTGATCATGGTTTGCAAAAGATCAGCTGCAATAACAAAAAGCAAAGGAGAGATAGGATCTCCTTGCTTAACACCACATTTGCACTTGAAATGACTTCCAGGCACACCATTTAACAGGATTGAGGCTGTTGCTGAAGTTAACAATTGTTGAATCCATGTGATCCATTTGCTATCAAACCCCTTTGCCACAAGAATTCTCAAGATTGCCTCATGCTGAATTGAGTCAAAAGCTTTTTCAAATCAAGCTTAAGCAAAAAAATTGGCTTCCTTGACTGATTGCATTGATGAATATACTCAAAAGTCCATGCAATACAATCTTGAATTGTCCTTGATTTAATGAAGCCATACTGATTCTTATGCACACATTTGGTGATTTCCTCCTCAAACCTATTGGCGGCCAGTTTTGTCAGAAACTTTAGTCCTACACTTGTCAACGAGATAGGCATAAAATCTCCCACACCCTCAGGTGATTGCTTTTTTGGGACTAAAGTTATAAAAGCTTCATTTAGATTTTCCAGAATTACAGTTCCAGCATGAAACTCATTGACCAACTGAATAAAGTCAGATGAGATAATTGGTCAGCATTTCTTCATAAACAGACCATTAAAACCATCTGGTCTAGGTGCTTTGTCAATTGGCATTTCTTTTATGACCTTTTCAAGCTCATTCAGATGAAAGGGCTTTGAGAGCACCTCAAGACCTTGAATTCTTGGTATCAAAGATAGGATGTCATTCCCCAGAACAATTGGTTTAATGGTTCCCATTCTTCCTTTGAAAGTCACCAAGAATTCCTTAGCAATCTCCCCATGATCTGAAGAGACTATCCCATCAGACAAATGCAGACTAGCAATAGAATTTTTTCTATATCTCTCTGTTGCCATGGCCTGAAAGAATTTTGAATTCTCTTCTCCCACCTTGATATATCTGATGGTACACCTTTTTCTCCAGTATAAAAACCGCAAATGCAAAAGGTGCTCATGATGCAACTTACATAACTTCCTGAAGTTATTCTCTGGTATAGACAGAGGCCTCCAATCCTCTAAATCATCCAGCCATAGAATTACCCAATTGCACTTTTCAATTAAAGATTTAATGTGAGAAAGCCCCTTCTGCCATTTCTTTAAAGCAAACCTCAATGATTTCAATTTGTCCATAATAACTGCAGAGATATGGTGTTTATGCGAAGGCTTGCTCCAGACCTCCCTCACACAGTCCATGAAACCAGGCTGATGCACCCAATAGTTTTCAAACCTGAAAATATGTGCTTTAGGAATTGAGGTGCTGATAGAGATAACACATGGAACATGATCAGACGCTGTTCTCGCAAGAGGAGCCATTTGTGTCATGGGATAATGATTTATCCTGCTAGCAGAAGTAAAAAACCAGTCTAGTTGTTCCAAAAGAGGGAAATCCTGCATGTTAGACCAGGTGAATCGTCTACCTTTTAGTGGAAGCTCAAGCAGTCCTAAATGACCAATGATCTCGTTAAAGATAAAAATATCATTAACGTCCCCTCCTGGTAAATTTCTATTTTCCATGGATCTGATGAAATTGAAGTCATCCACTACCAACCATTTTTGTTCAGGTTCCACTTGCAGATTATATAACCAGTTAACAAATTCATCCCTCATCTCACCCTGGCAGGGCCCATACACATTAACTAAGAACCATTGCTCGTTATTATGCACCGAGGTAAAACTGATGACAATACCAAAAGGCTTAACTTCAATTAACACACCCTTAAAGACATCAGAACGCCAAACTGTTAGAATCCCACCTGAGGCCCCTCTCGAAGGTGATTCAATAAATTGATAAAAGCCCATAGGACATACTACCTTAATTAAGGAACGGGAACAATCAGTTAACTTAGTTTCTTGCAAGCAGGCAATTGCACACTGACTTTCAGAAATCTTCTCTCTGACAGAACGTTGTCGTGGTTCGGAGTTGAGGCCACGAACATTCCAACAAAGAACCTTCCAATTACGCCTAGACCTTTGATTCATAATAAAACCAGTACCAAAGTAACAGCCATTGCATGGCATACAATGTCACACAAACCACACCATAAAAGACAAAAGTCAACCAGACCATAGTGCAGAGCATAAAGTTCAGAAGTAACAGAACGACAGCAAATTTAACAGGCTCGCTACACCTATCGAAAGAGATAAACAGCAACATTTAAACACCACTGGAGGAGGAATCATCTTGGGATTAGCCATAAGCTTCTCCTTGGACAGAAGGTTAGGGTCGATCTCCAGCTCCGCTCCGATTGCTTGCAGCACATTGATCGGCGTGGGCGGTGGAGCATCTTCAATGGTGCTGGCAGTAGCACCAACATCTTGGTGGGCCTTCTCAGGGATGGGCTTGGACCTTGGACGCCTCTTGGTGGGCTGGAAAGAAAGCTGCTCAAAACTGACAGGTTTAAACCCATCAAGTTTTGCCGCGCTTCTTGTACATCTTCTAACAGAAGTATCCACCAAAGGGGCCAAAGGTTTCTTTCTTTTTGCCTGCTTCTTGTCCTTGACCTGCGTAGAAGCAAAAACCACAACAGAAGAAGAGATCTCCTCCAGGCCATTAGGCACTACATTTTCTGTTTGCAAGTTGCCAGACACATCCATCTCCACACCAATAGTGACATCATCAGAGTTAACTATTTTAGGAGAACTTCCAAAGAGATCTCGGGAAACAAGGCGTTTGGCCACAAAAGGCCTCCGCAGAACCAGACTGTTAGGCAAAGTTGGAATCAAGGAAGAGCTCCTATGGGAATCATCAAAGGCAATGGTCCAAGAGCGCTTGGAGTAAGTCACTACCCCAAGAGGCTTGAAGAAGATTAGCCTTGGCACCTTCATGACAATAAACTCAGGCAGAAGATTCTCGAAAGATCTCTTCCAGATCATCTCTGGAGGTAGAGGTGGCCCAGCCACAATCCTTGCCATACCAATTATTAACTGATGCTGCTGAATAACAGGTGGATGATAAGGGACAATTGCTAATGGATTGTCCTCAATGAGATGGTGCACATTATCCTGTAGCTGGTGATCTTGGTGCATCTCATGATATTCCGCCATCAGAATTTCCACATGTTGCTCCACAGAAACAGAGCCATCTGGCTGATCGATGCCAATTGAAATCTGATCCTGTTCTGGCAGTGCAGGTTGAGGCTGTTGTGGGAGCACCTCATCATTGTCATCCCAATTTGCATGGCCCCAACCATCCCCAGTAGTGTCATTGTTGTGATCCACTGGAGGAGGAACATGCGCATCATTCCAACTAATCATCGAATACGGAGGAAGAACAAACATCAAGTTATCATTCACAAGGTTTCCAGGCAACGGGCGCGGATTTCCATCCAGAGGCATTGGATCCTCGTCATTGGGCATCTGATCAGCAAAATCAGCTCCCAACACATAGCAAGCAGCAGTCCATGAGACTTGAGCTCCCCCCCCATTCAGCATAATCTCCAAAAACCACATCACGTGGTACTAATGGTGTGTCAGGAAAGCTTGCCTCCACTAGAGTGCATACCAAATAAGGATCTTCACTGTCCCAGGAGTGAAATTTCCCAAAGGTGCCAACCGCCTAAGATATGAACTCAATGTTGCGATAATCCAGAGGAATTCCAATAAACATGATCCAACCGTTACAGAACCCATGACTTCCCTTAAAAATTTCCCCTTCATCATGCTTCATGAATCTCACAAAACGATCATTGCCCAGAGGGAAAGGAGGGTGCTGAATCAAAGAGTATCGAACCAAAGGATCCCTGACTTGAAATAGACCTACTCCATGAAACCAAGGCTGAGCAGAGCGAACCAGAGTACCTCTATCTTGCAGGAACTGCACAACCTCCTCTCTGACAGGCCCGATTGCACCCTCCGGAGCAGGCATAACTTCAGCCACCATGTACTCCTCATGACGGCGGGGTGGGCGAGCCGTCGGCGTGATGAAGGTGCGGGGAAGTCGCCTTTCACCCCCATCAATGATGTGATGACCCGCCGGGACGAAGCGCTGCAGATCAAGCTCATAGTTCGCCATTGTTGGCGGCTTGGAGGAAGGGAGGGGTTTTTCAGAGGAAGGAACAGGGAGAGATTGGTGCAATGTGGGCTGCGATGATGCGACGGGGCAAGCTATCCCAATAACTCTGGCACTATTTCCCTGACCGTCAGGATTTCCCGAGATATGCGTGCATTGTTGCAGAGCAATTTTTTCCAAACCAATCCATTGGAGCGCGCGAAATCATTACAGTCCCTGGTAAAATGACCCGAGCGCGAGCAAGCCGAGCAGACCGCTCGCATTCCACAAGAGGCTGCTAGGTGGCCCCTAAGAGAGCATACAGTACAAGTTAAAACCCGGTCCACCATGTCATTGACCATCGTGTCAAATTGTTGCGCTGCTTCTTGCAAAGATGGTATTTCCAGAGAAGGCTCTGATGGGCTTGAGTTAGCAGATGTATTGGGCAAGACAGAAACTGGGGTATTCTGTGCCGAGACAGGCCCATTAACCAAAGACCCAGCAAATGGCCCAACAAATAAATCCGGAGACACTGGGCCAGGCATGTGGGCTTCCAGCGAAGAAGAACTAGAATCTTGGTTTCCATTTTGAACTGGAGAGAATCCCGCCTCCGCAAATTGTGCATCGAGATTACCAGAAACCACGGGCCGCGGATCCACCGTGACCAAATCGAGTGGGGGCGGCGCGATCGATCGATGCAACTCCGGCAATGGCTGAACAGTACCAAACACGATCGGAGGCCGAGCTACTGTCCAATGCAAGTCAAGGGGAGGCGCTTGTCTAATAACAACACGCTCATGAGTAGAAAGAGAATAACCTCCATCGATGATCGTATCAATGCAATTTTGAGTAGCAGGATATCTATAACCTTTGCAAGCAGAGTACTGCTCAAAAGTGGCAAAGGTCAATTTCTTTCGAACTGTGGAAGCAGACTTAAGAGAAGATCTAACCGGAGGCCTATGCATCGCCAAAAGACCCATAGATGATCGACGCTTAGTAGGACTAATCAGAATCCATTCTGCATCACATTCCTTACGCCAGATCTTAAGCTCCCGAACCCAATTAGGCCCTCCATTGCCCCAGAGATTGAAATACCATTTGAATAGATCGCAAGCAAAATAGCGCAGATCCATAATAATGAAACCAACCTGCTTGCATGAAACTTGGAAAGAAAAAACCTTGTCTTTGACAAGAAGAACCCGAAGATCAATGGCCGATCCTCCAATGGCAGCCTCCAAAGCCGCCGCCACCGAGTCCTCCGACAACTGGAATGCATGGCGGCTAAAGGACACAATCAACGTGAAAGCCCTTCGTCCCATGCGGTGGATCGTATGACCAGTGGATTTGAAAACCTCATCAGAGAAAGCTCTGCCCTTGGAGAAATCCAAGCCAAGGGTAGATCCACCAGAAGAACCCATTAGAGATGGGTATTGCCTTGATCAGGAGGAGACGCCGGAGAAGATGATTGAAAGGGATCCACGGATTAGTGGAAGAGGGTGGAGATCGCCGGCGGTGCGGTCAGCACCGAGGTGGGAGGTGGGAGCGCCATTCTCGTGCCATAATGCATATTTTTTTTCGAAAGACCAGCCCATATGTTATAAAGTCCGAATACCTTCGGGAACGGGACGAAGTCTTCAATCTTGTATCTTCATAGTCCAACAGTCCGGCCAAAGTACATAGTCCGGCTGTCTAGATACCCCCTTATCCTGGACTCCCTCAGTAGCCCCTGAACCAGGTTCAATGACGATGAGTCCGGCGTGCAGATTGTCTTCGCCATTGCAAGGCGGGTTCCATCTCCGAATACTCCAAGGTAAATTTCGAACACTTAAGTCGTGTCCGTCTTTGCAAGACAAATTTCACATACCACCGTAGAGAGAACAATAATCCACAAATCTGATCTGCTGACACCTCTTCGTAGCGTGACATCACGCCATGGCCCGGCCATTATTCAAACCTTTTTTTACAACCAGCTACCGCACACATTGCTAGGCGTTTTCCTTGGCATGTCTCGTCGAAGTAGAGATCGTGTCCCCATTATCGCGGGATCCTCATCAATACGGGTATGGGTAACCCCACCAAGCCTGTTGGCATGACTCCGTGTTTTTAGGCAAGTCCCAAACGGTTACGCTGGGGACGCTTGATATCCTCCCCCTTAATAGAGGGTCAAGGCCTATCCCTTTCTTACCATGCTTGCGCCTTTCTCGAGTTCCAACACCCGAAGCTCAAGCTTAGGCACTTCGGATCTTCAATCATGTCCGGATCCAACCTTCAAGGTCGGTGGATGGCCTCCTCTGTCATAGAGGAGGACACTGCGAAGCTCAGGGAGGCTAGATATTTGACCGCCAACATTAAGCACAGGCTTCCCGCCCCTGGGCAGGTCATTCCCACTCCCGAACCCAATGAGAGTGTCGTATTTGTTTCTGACTTCCTCCAACGCTTGGGCCTTACTCTTGATCCCTTCGTGAGAGGGCTCATGTTCTATTACGGGCTAGATTTTTCACGATCTAGCTCCAGATTCCATCCTCCACATCTCGTTGTTTATCATCGTGTGTGAAGCCTTCCTCCACATCACCCCACACTTCGGCCTATGGCTCAAGACCTTCAATGTGAAGCCAAAGGTGATTGAGGGGCGACACGCGGAGTGCGGAGGCGCCACAATAAGAAGAAACGCCGATGTTCCATGGCCAGAAGGTTCCTTCCCGGAGGTGTTTGATCTGTGGCAACGGAGGTGGTTTTACGTCACAGCTCCCCGGGGCACAACGTGGGCGGCTGCCCCTGCCTTCCGTCCGGGCCCTCCGCCTCAACTGGCACCATGGGCCAATGTGGGACTAGACTGGGCCCTGCTAATGATGTACCGATATTGCAGAGCCGCATTCGGGAGCTTCTTGAGAGGGATATCGATCTTGTCAAAATCATTCAGGTAATGCTAGTTCGGCGGATCCTGTCATGCAAACGTCAGCCTCTCCGGATGTGGGAGTTCAATCCGGAAGGTCCGCGAACCATTCAGCACTTCTTCGGCATGACGCTTGAAGGGACGTATAAGTTATTCCTTTTTTGACTATAAACAGTAGGGTAAACACCCCACTGCAACTTTTATTAATTAAAAGAAAGGAACAACAAAAGTCTGTTGGGCTTGAGATAAGCCCAAAAAAAGAAAACAAGAAGAACAAAAGAGATACTACCAAAAAAAGAACTAAGCTAAACTACAGCTGAGAACCACAATAAACAAAACAACAAGGAACACTAAACATAATTACAACAACGAATCCAACCAAGCAGAGAACCGCACTTCATATTTCTTCTTGATCCTGTATTTGAGAAGCTTAAGATCTTCTGTGAATATGAATTTCCAGCCAAGAAATGAAGGAGTTATATTCTCAAAAAAATTGTTGTTTCTAGATATCCAGATGGCCCATGATCCCAATATGATAATCTCCATAAAGAAAGGGTAGTTGAGCTTGTCTTTGAGGTCTTGATATGCCTCCAGAACTGACAAGTTTGGTGTTCTGGAAGGACAGATGAAATCCCAACATCTGATGGCAAAAGGACATCCCCAAAAAAGATGATGCAGAGTTTCTTCCTGTTAACAGTCCCTCACTGCACAATTGTAAACTTCCAATTCAAAGTTTTTCCTTCTTAAAAGATTCCTTGTGTTTACTCTGTCATGCAATAGCATCCAGAAAAAACTTTGTGCTTGGGCTGACAGGAGCTTTTCCAAATCCATGAGAAGTGTGGTGGAGTTTGTTTGTGGCCAATTGACACCTTATAGGCCTTAATTGATGAATAGAATTCATTTCCCCAGATGTAACTCCAAGTATCCAGTGCATCTAAGTATTCTGATTGTCTTATGGAAATGCACATGTCTTCCATTAGTTGGAACTCCTCATATGCCTGTGTAGTGAGAGGCAAATGGAATAAATCTTGGAGATATTCAGTGTTGATCACTTGTTGAACACTTGTGTGAGGATCTCTAACAAAGGAATACAGGTGATCAAACTTTTGCTTGAGAACAAATTGGTGCCACATATCATCCCAGAACAGAGCACTTTTGCCATCTCCCACATTGCATCTTGCTATAGCTTTGAAGTGATCAATGAGTGCCAGATTGGATTTCCACCAGAAAGAGCCCACTTTTTGATCCCCTAGAAGTTGCCCATTGCTGTAGTATGTTTCCCAAATTAAATTCACCCAAGGAATGTCATGTCTGTTGTAAAATTTATGAAGATTTTTCATGAGCAGAGTTTTATTTTGTGTGAAGATATCCAGGACTCCCAAGCCACCCTGATTTTTTGGTCTGCAAACTGTGTGCCATGCAACTAAGGCTGGTCTCCTATCTTCCATATCAAGACTCCTCCATAGGCAATGCCTTAAATATTTGATGATATGGTGTTTTATAGTGATAGGAATGTCCAAACAACACATGAAGTATACTGCTAAAGAAGCCAGCACAGATTTAACCAACAAAACCTTCCCTGCCTGAGTCATGAAAGTGGAAATACCAGCAATCCTCTTAGCAATTCTATTGACTATAGGCAAACATTCCTCCACAGTTGGTTTATAAATACCCAATGGTAGTCCTAGATAAGTGAATGGGAATTGTCCTCTGGCACATTGCAAAGTGTTTGTGAAAATATCAACCCTGTCTTCTGCAATGTTTATTAGCACCATGATTGATTTCCCATAGTTTACTTTTAGGCCTATGGCAGATGTAAATGTGTTTAGTAGAGCTTTGAGGCATACTAGTTGTCTAGCACTTGCTTGCATGATAACAAGAGTATCATCTGCATACTGAACAATGGGGAAATCAGGGAAAGAGTTCACTTGAAGTGGTGGTGTGACTAAATCCCTTGTCATGGCTTTGGTCAAAATTGATTGTAGCAAGTCAGCTGCCAGTAGGAATAGAAGAGGTGAAAGAGGGTCTCCTTGTCTTACTCCTCTTTTACAATAAAATTTCTTCCCAGGTACCCCATTTAACATCACAGCAGAGGATGCAGAATTGAAGAGCATGTGCATCCAAGTTATCCACTTTTCTCCAAATCCCTTAGCTCTTAAGATGTCAATAATAGCCTGATGTTCAATAGTGTCAAAAGCCTTTTCAAAATCCAGTTTGATTACTAGCGTTTCTTCTTTTGACTTGTGGCACAGATGTATATATTCATAGGCCCAACCAAGACAATCTTGAATCACTCTGTTCTTTAAGAATCCATATTGGTTGATGTGTACCATCTTGAGGATTACTTTCTGTAATCTGTTTGCCAGCAGTTTAGTAATGATTTTGAGTACCCCATTAAGCAATTAAATTGGCCTGAAGTCATTAGGGGATATTGGTACTTCCTTTTTTGGAATGAGTGTGATATAAGAAGTGTTGATGCTTTCCAAATTACATTTCCAGCATGAAAGGCAATGACAAGTTCAGTAACATCCAGTTCGATAATGTCCCAACAAGCTTTGAGGAACTCATTATTAAATCCATCAGGTCTTGGAGATTTGTCTGTGGGCAAATTTTTTACTACCTCATCAATTTCTTCCTGAGTGAAAGGTTTCTCAAGATCTTGGAAAATTTGTGGATCCACTCTGTTTTCATACAGGTCCTGTAAATTGAAGTGCATGGTATGGCCATTGGAGTAACCCAGTCTCTTCCTAAAAGCCTTCCAAAGGATTGCAGCCTTCCCTTCATGACTAGTAATTTCCACTTGGTCCTCATTCATGAGCATTGCAATTTTGTTATGCCTGTGATTAATTGAAGCCTTTGTATGAAAGAATTTTGTATTTTCATCACCAAATTTGACCCCCTTGATTTTACCTCTCTGCTTCCAATAAATCTTCTGATTACTGAGGACAGTTAATAGTGTTTCTTTCAACAGCTCTCTACAGTTATTCTCAAATAAAGTTAGATCTCTGAATTCCTCCAAGAAGTCCCATAGCAATATACATTCATTCAACTCATCAATCTACTTTTTGAGACATGATAGGCTCTTTGCCCAAAGTTTGAGTGCTCTTCTCAAGTTTTTGAATTTAGCATTAATCTTCTTTGTTGTATCAGTATAACCAACAGGAATGTTCCATGCAGTTTGAACAATATCTTTGAAAGAGTTGTGCTTCAACCAATAATTCTCAAATCTGAAAACCCTTGACTTGGGTATTGTGGTGCCAATTTTTATTATACAAGGCAAATGGTCTGAAATTGGCTTTGCAAGGGGCAGAGCAGTGGTGTCAGGGTAAGTAGTCATCCATGCAGCAGAAGTGAAGAAACAGTCTAATTTTTCAACTAGAGGACTATCTTGCATGTTGCTCCAACTAAACTGTCTCCCTTTAAGAGGTAATTCAATTAGCCCCAAATTACTAATAGCTTCATTGAATAGTAACATCTGATTAACATCTCCACCAGGTCTATTTCTGTCTTTAGGTGACCTAATGAAATTAAAATCCCCCATAAGAATCTAGTCAACATCATCAGACATCTGAATATTTGTAAACCAATTAGTAAACTCCAATTTCTCTTCAATGTTGCAAGGTCCATAGATATTTGTGAGGATCCATGGTTTAATAGTGGAAGTACAAGTGAATTGCATAGTTAGTGAGAATTTATTTTGGAAGAGCAATTCACCAGTAAAAAGAGTCCCATTCTAAGCAGTCAAAATACCTCCAGATGCCCCAATTGAAGGTAAGTATTCAAATTTGTTGAATCTCTGTGGACAGAAGTTTTTAATATAAGCCAGATCAAAATTTTGTCTCTTTGTTTCTTGTAAGCACAAAATTCCAGCAACACTTTCCTCAATTTTTTGCCTAATAGCCAGCCATTTCTCAGGAGAATTCAAACCCCTAATGTTCCAGTTCAAAATATTCCATGATCTGTTTATACTCATGGTTAACTAACTGTTTGTTTAAATTTGGACACTAGGCCCCATCTCCTGGTATGATAGCAAACTCATGCAAATTATAGAAGTTGGAGTACTGTGACCCAATACAGTTTGATATCTCATACAGACAGTAACAAGTAGCAGTGCACATTTTCAACAACATGAGTAATAGATGTAACACAACATTTCTGACAGGGAGCATAGTAACTTCAATATCTTCATAGAAGCCACAAATCTAGAGCTCTATTAGATGTATAAATATAGCAGTAGGCAAAAGAGGCCACCAGGTTTCAGAGACAGACATTAAACATGTTCTGAATACATCAAGCACATCACATATCATACATTCAACCATCAAACTAGCCTTGCTCAAAATAGTTCTGGTACTATTACTAATGTGAGAGTTCTTCATGGCACACGCTAAGTAGTTGTAGCACCAGTGACCTTGGAGACCTTGGCCACATCCTCCTGGCCCTTCTTCTTCGGCCTATTTGAAAGCTCATCCTGAACCTCATCCTGAGACACCTTGCAAAAGGTTTTTGTAAGATTTTTGACCACTTTGTTATGCACAATGGGTGGAATAGCATTACAAGGTAAGCAAGAGCTAGCATCATATGATTTCCTTCTATAACAACTGTTGTCTTTCTTAATTTTATCACTCCTTCTTACCTCAGTCTCCGCAAGAGGCTCTTTATCTCTTCTTTTCCTTGAGACAGCTTCACCTAGTGGCAGCTGGATGACTTTATTGGGAGACACTTGCTTGAGTGGGCTTCCAGCTCCACTTGAGGAGTGAGCAGCAGGGCTTATACCCTCATTTTCCTTTCCCATACCCAGCATTATTTCCTTGCAACTTGGAGTCTGTGAAGTAGCGCATCCATCAGGTATATGGAATAAGATAGTCTCTTCAGAATCACAATTTGCAGTAAGCATTTTCCACAGCTCAGATTTTAGCAGATGCATTACCTAACCAAACTTATCAGGAGTGAGGAGAAGATGGATTATGAAATTAAACCAACTTATAGGTATGTCAATTTTGAATGTGTTTACTTCTCCCTGTGTTGCTGGAGCAAAGTGCTGAATCCACAGGTCCAAACCTTCCTCAAAAATCGAATGGGCACCATCAATAATATCCAAGATATGATTTTCAACTAGTTTTTGAATATCTAGTAAGCTCGGAGAGTTGGTTAAAGGAAAGCTCTCCATACCTTTACTGTGCCCATCAGTGGAAGTGTCAACTTGAACAATAGGGACATCTGCTTTGCCCTTAATATCAGCTCTGAGCCCTAAGCCTTGTGTTTCCTCTGGCAAGTCATTGGCAGCCTCATTATCTTTGCCCAGAGGAATATCCTTGTGCTGAGAAGCAGCTGCAGCACTCTCTTCATTTACTTCAACATGAACTTCATTTGCAACAAGAGAAGCAACACCAACATTTTGAACAAGAGGCCCATCTGTCACTAGATTTTCTTCGGCAACAGCATGTACTTCTGTAGCAACTTGAACCACAGCTTGGCCAACAACTTCCACAGCAAATGGTTCATGCATAACCTCCTGCACAACCAAAGGAGCCCCCACAATTTCCTGCTATTCAATATTAGCCAGGTTTGCATAATCTTGCAAAAAATCTTCCTCCTCCCCATCTGTTTGATAAGCAATAAGAACATTCTATAAACCCATTCCCAAAGGGTTAATTTGAGCACCTTGATTGACCTCCTCACTGGCAATGTGAGTGTTAGACCATATACCATCAGACAGGGAAACTGTAGTGGTGATGCTGCTATTGGGAGCACCATCCTCTTGTAAAACTGGCATCTCCATGTGCTGCTGAGGTGGTTGTGGCTGTGGAATCTTTGTCTGAGGGAATGCCCAATGGCCTTGCTCTTCCTGCTCTTCCCAATCATCCCAATCATCATGCTGTGCTGGCTCATTCTGAATGGGAGCAGGATGAAAACCTGGGAAATCATTGGCATGTTGTGGAATAGGGTGTGGGTCCACTCCAAGAGGTGGAATAGGATCCTCATCAGCAGGGCCACCTCCCAGCATTTCTTCTAACAAAACCTCAACTAAACTAGTCCAAGATTCCTCCTCAAAGCACTCTCCTTCAGACCACCTGATGCTTTTTGGAATATCAATGAGCTCAGTAACTCTGGCCTTCACTAGGATCTTCCCTCTCAGAGCATCCTCCCTCTCCCAACTAATTATTCTACCCCACTTGGCAATGGCAGCTGCAATGTCCTCAGTGTTGCAGTAATCAAAAGGGACACCCACAAACAGTAACCAACAGGCTTTGTTGAAATGCAGTCTGCGCCAATTTCTACCTTCATTATGCTTAGTGAAAGTTATGAAAACATCTCCAAATGGGTGAGGACTTTGCCTGATGAGACGATCTCTATCCCTAACATGCTGAAACTGAACATACGCCTCCCCAAAAGGACATGGCTGGATTTCTCTGAACCCCACCTCTTCAACACCTTGAAAGAACTCCTCAAGAACTTCTCTGACATTTGGAAAAAATACCTCATTTGGATGTGGTTGAATGGTTGCAATGTCCCAGTCCTCGTGCCTTCTTGGACGATGCGGCAAGATTGCCCTCGAAACCCCAGTACGCCCAGGCACCACGAAAACCTGGAACCCATGAGGAACGAAGGGAGATGGGTCGATGGGGATGTTGGCCATGGCCGATGCTTCCAAGGAACGGACCACCAATGTCCGCTCCGCCGATGTTGAAGAATACGACAAGCTTGTCGAGGCAGAAATAGTGGTGGAGGCAGAGTTGGTAAGGACACAGGAATGCGAGGAGGCAGCCTGCAATCACGGTTGGAAGTTAGGAAAGAGGTCCTTGACCAGCTCCATAAATGACGAGACCTGCCTAATCGGCTGAGCTGGGCCAACACATTTGAACCAGGCCTCCACCTCACCATCAGCCCAGGCCTGCTCGGGTGGGCTTGAAAAGGAATCAAAATGGAAAAAAGGCCATAGCCCAGGTAGCTTCGGAACCATGCAGTTACGTGCAAAGTGACCTTGACCTCCACATGCAAAACACACTACGTATGTGCGAGGGGCAGCACGTTGAGACATTTGTGGCTGGTTAAGTGACCCATTACACTCAGAGTTAAGGGAGGGCGAATTCAAAGATTCCCCTTTATTGACATTGGATTGAATGGGACCCAATAATCGCTCAAAAAACAGATCGACCGTTTCTGACCACCGTGCTGTAACTCCGGTGATCGCTGGAGTTGTTGGCGACAGCTTTACCATGCCTACTGTCGGTGTCAAAACCGGCGGATCTCGGGTAGGGGGTCCTAAACTGTGCGTCTAGGCGGATGGTAACAGGAGACAAGGGACACGATGTTTTTACCCAGGTTCGGGCCCTCTCGATGGAGGTAAAACCCTACTCCTGCTTGATTAATGATGATATGGGTAGTACAAGAGTTGATCTACCACGAGATCAGAGAGGCTAAACCCTAGAAGCTAGCCTATGGTATGATTGTTGTTTGTCCTACGGACTAAAACTCTCCGGTTTATATAGACACTGGAGAGGGCTAGGGTTACACAGAGTCGGTTACAATGGGAGGAGATCTACATATCGTATCGCCAAGCTTGCCTTCCACGCCAAGGAAAGTCCTATCCGGACACGGGACGAAGTCTTCAATCTTGTATCTTCATAGTCTGGGAGTCCGGCCAAAGGTCATAGTCCGGCCATCCGGACACCCCCTAATCCAGGACTCCCTCAGTAGCCCCTGAACCAGGCTTCAATGACGACGAGTCCTGTCGGGGATATACCCCACGGTGTAACCCGGCCGGAAGGATAACCCGGCCGGACTTGGAGACTCACTAATGACCCGCCCTGACTGGACGACACACTAAGTGACCCGCCATATCTTGGCGACTTATGGGTGACCTGGCAAGAGGATCATAGGAGCGACAAGACCCGGGGGCCCGGGAGGCTCAAGGCCCAGAAGGCCGGCTTACGTTATGATAGGCCGGCTTAAGAGGAAAGGCGTGAGGAGTATCTCCCTTACAAGGAATGAAGACCCGGATTTGAATCCGGCTTGTAGTACAAGATAGGCTAGTCCTACTAGGACTCCACATGTAACCCGCCCCTCTAACTTATATAAAGAGGGGAAGGGCTCCCCAAAGAGGGACAAGCAACAAGAAACAATATCTAGGGCTAGACACAAGGACGAGAGCCGGCTTATACGGCGACTCTCGATGAGCATAATGAGACCTAGCCTCAAACAGCATGTAGGGCTATTCCGGATGATGTTTCCCGGGGCCCGAAGCTGTCTAAATCCTTGTCTTGCGTATCACGTCTCTCGTCCCGATCAAACCCTCTCAAGCTACCACATAGATGCGCTGGCCTCACGACTAAGTCCTCATACTAAGGACATCTGACGTGTTAATTCCACGACAGTTGGCGCCCACCGTGGGGCTCGCGCATGGTGGTGTTGAGTTCTTGAAGGGATCTCTCCCAGGGGTCGAGAAGTTTGCAGTTTTCCGGATGGAGAAAGCTAGTTCAGAAGGATTTATATCAGCTTCAAGTTCATCAGTCCAGGTTTAAGATTTGGGATTTAAGGTTCAAAGGAAATTAGGGCTACAATTTTTCCCATTGCCGTGAGTCGCCGATGCAAGTCGCCGCGATCATCGTTTTTCTGCTACAGTCAGTTTCGTCACCACATCAAATCCGATCTACAAGTTGCCAGAATCAGCATGGTTTGGGTCTTCGTTCTGATCACCGTGTCCGATGGCAATACCAACTGCCCAGATCGCTGCAACGCGGAAAGACAAATCGGAATTGAGCTATCTAATCTGCCCAGAGGCTAGATATTTTTTATAAAGTAATGGCGATTTACTCCACGGCAGATCAGAAGGTTCCAAGTCCCGAGGTAGTCAACAATAGTTGCTCCTGTTTACTCTGTGACTTGTGGACTCAAGTCAGATCCAAGGAGTCATCACGTACTACTTCAACTAGTAGTCGGTCATGTGACTAGGTGAAAGTAAAATCAAGTCCCGAGGCAAGTAGTGTTAAGAAGGAAAAGAAACAATCATCTGCTCGTCAGATCATGACTCAAGGAAAACAAATTGGCCAGAGTAGCCACAACCCGGACACAGAGATGGACTTGGATTCCTTTGTCGCTGCTTGCGTGACTCCCCTGCTACTGTTCGCATAAAGGGTCCACCAAGTACTTGAGTATTATCCACGTGAAGACTCAGATTTTGGGAAGGAATAGTCTATACAGCAAGGTCCAGATTCATTTTTTAATCATTCCTTTGGTCAAATCAGCCACGAGTACTAGTACATGAATCTACTAGTAGTATTGTTCAGTTTTCAATTACCAGCCGGTCTGTAATGCTACTAAGTCGCCACTCGGAGTGGACTCCATTGTTGCGCCCCGGTTGAGCCACCTGGAGTTGTCGCCTGCCTTCACACGCCACCATGGCCGGTTTTCCCTGCCGCTGAAACCACAGGAGTGCTGAGCCACTGTTGCTGTTGACCCACCTCGCTACAGGCCTCTTCCCCCGCAGTCACGCTGAGCCGGCCCAGCTGAACGGTTCACCTCTAACTACCTCTGCCGATGTGGCCCGTAGTTCCGTGTTAAAACCACTGTCGCCGCCTTATTAAGCCGCTGAGGCCGCCTCTGTCGTGTTGAACCGCTGCGGCCATCTTGAGCCATCAAGGCCACCTTGAGCCGCTGAGGGCCGCGCTAAGGCCGCTGCCGTAGCTCACTAGTTTCTGAAACATTAGGTGATATCCTTCTTTTGTATTTCATCAACATGTTACGTGTGAGAACAACTACTCGGGCATGTAATATTGTTTCGCAGGACAATGATTCATCATAAAGATGGTGTAATGCCATATTCATGGAGAGTGCAGTAGCATAATCATGCAACGGCATCGGCAACCGCTTACTGTTCAACAGGTGGGTGCAAGCCGCCGCCCTGCGGTCCGATCTAAATCAACGCGCCAGCCGATTAACACGTCTGTGCCGGCTTACAATGTGACGGCGACTTACCCATCCACCCCCGTGGCCGATTCAGCGTCTGAGTGGCTTACTGCTCTTGCGATTGACTCGCCCGACCGCACCGGCTTACGACGCCACGACCGGTTCACCCGTGATTAATTCCAGCTTCACCACGGTGATCATCAACTCCGTGGTGGATAACTACTGGCCTGACGCATCAGGTGATATCCATCTGAGTTTGTTTTTATTATCACATGATTTTTTTGTCAAAGAACAAGTTTATCTTTGCCTTGGTCTGCAATATTGTTTATGCAGGGCAAATTATTTATGATAAAAATTGATATTATACCGCGGAGGTGGAGACGCGCCAACATCTTTTGGCGCAGGCGGTCGTCGTTACTCAACGGACTCCTGCACCGGCTTACAACGCCATGGATGTTTCTCTCGATCGTGCCGGCTTACAATGTCGTGGCCGTCTCTCGCGACGGCACCGGTTTACAATGCACTGGCTGTCTTCTATAACCACACCAGTTTACAACAAGGAGGACAACTTGCTTGTCGCACCGGCTTACAACACCGCGGCCGACTCATCTGTCCGCTCCCGTGGCTGACTTACCCGACATTGATTTCAACTTTACCGCAGTGATCATCAACTCTGCGACGGATTAATTCCGACTCAACACATCAGGTGAAATCCATCCAATATATTTTATATTATATATTGCTTTCTTTAAAAGAGCAATTACTCTGGCTTGCAAGTTCTCCAGTGCAGGACAAGTTATGTCACTGAGATGTTGAATGACTCATACTGGTTTATATCACGGTCAAATATGGAGAGTCTCAAGCCAACTCCTCGAGTAGTCTTAAAACTCGGGGGCTACAGTGACATGACTCGGGAACTCCGGGTCATGGGAGGGGATGATAACCCGGTTCCGGAGGACACTACCATACTGATGAAAATTCCAGTTTCAAATCCGGTTCAAGAGACATCTTTCTCCCGCAAAGCTTTGAAGCTCTCAAAACCGGTTCAACATCCGGATTAAGGTAAATTTGTCCCTTACAAAGCTTTGAGGTTCTCAATATCCGGTTTAAGAAATTCCGGTTCAAAACATGGGTATCCTGCTTTACGACTTATCTTATTATGGTCATTTGGGGGCTTCCTGCTCATCGGGCATAGCCATTAGTACCCTCTTGATCGGCGCAATGCCAAAATTTATACGGTCATTTGGGGGCTTCCTGTTCAAACATAGGTCGTATTCGAACCAAAGAGAACATAGCTGTCGATACCCTTTTGATTAGCAAACTGTTGAACCTAATTGGGGGCTTCTTGATCGTATCCGAATCATAGCTCAACCCTTTTGGGAATCGATGTGGATCGTATACGAATCAGCGTCGTTAAACAACTCTCATGGTCACTTGGGGCTTCCTATTCAAACATAGGTCGTATTCGAACCAAAGAGAACATAGCTGTCGATACCCACTTGATCGGCATCGCCAAGCCACTGGGGGCTATATGATCGTATTCGAATCTTAGCTTAACCCCTTTGGAACGGTTTACTGATCGTATCCGAATCAGAAGCCTCAATTTTTTTTATTCTATCTCTGGTAAAGTTTATTGTAGACACAATTACTTAACTTGAGACCTTTTGGGGATTATATCTCAAATGTATATAAGTGTTTTATGATTAACCGGCTTGACTTTTGACTATAAGTCGCCAGCTTATGACAACCATCATTTATATGGAAGCATTGGCTTCTAAAGATTGGGTTATCACCCTTATTACACATGTCATATAACCCGGCAGTACAAATTCAATATTACAATGGTCATTTGGGGGTTTTCCTATTCAAACATAGGTCGTATTCGAACCAAAGAGAACCTAGCTGTCGATACCCACTATGATCGACATAGCCAACACCACTGGGGGCTATATGATCATATTCGAATCTTAGCTTAACCACCTTTGGGACGGTTTACTAATCGTATTCGAATCAGAAGCCTCAAAATTTTTATCTATTTTATACGATCACAAGTATTTGAGTTGTCACAAATATCTTATGTGCCGGCTCTTACAGAGTTGAGTTATCGACTTCACTATCCGGGCCACATAAGCCGTCGGTATCATTCAAAGGATCATAGGGATCTTGTGATCTACTTGTATGCAGGATAAGACTACATTTGGGTGGCTACCGCCCTGGCTTTTGACGTTAAGTTGCCAGGGCATATGTTGTTTAAACTCTTTGCAGGATTTGCAGGAATATGACATGTAAATGATTAAGTTCAAGCTCATTAAAAAAATTGATGCTTCAAAATGATGATCCGTTCTGGATTTTTCTCAAAGGCTATAAGCCGCCGGGTTATAAAAATCCCAGCTTACAATGAAGGCGAATTAAACCATCGTTAGCCAAGAGCCGCCGGGTATTTAAACTCCGGGTTTACTTATCAACCGATGAGGTATTCAAATTTTTAATAGCCAAAGCTGGCTGGATTTTCATGATGATATTGAATGATTGAGGTTTTCATACCGGGTTATATTATTCAAATCTTGAATAGCGAACATGGTTGGATTTCTATTGTGATTATCAATAACCAGTATTATTGAGGTTTTTAAAAGTCGCTTTAGCGCAATGGCTATTATTTTATCAAAGGATATGATTTATTCTACAATGGAAGGAATAGTCCCGAGTCGCTGCAGGCTTACGACCCGGCACTTGGGGGCTACATTATTCAAATTGAGGTTATATCAAATATGCAAGTCTCATGTCACTGCAAGAATGCACCATGCCACTTGGGGGCTAATGCAAAGTCATTGTTTGCTCACCTTATTGAAGACCCGACTCATCACATCGTAATGAGCCGGCCCTTGGGGGCTACCAATTGCTCCTGTCAACAGTTCAAGGTACATAAGTTTTAAATCCATTATAATTGAAGGATCCATTGCTTAGTTGGTAAAGCACAAAGCTCTTAACTTTGTGGACGTGGGTTCAAGCCCCGTGGTGGAGATTACATCATGTGATGTTATTATCAATGAAGTATATATAAAGTACCAGCTTAGTATTATCTTACTAAGCCGGCCCTTGGGGGCTACACATTGCTGTTCAAGTTAAAATGATAATATTTACAAAGTCCCTACTCATTATTGCATAATGACCCGACCCTTGGGGGCTACACTGATTGAAGTTTTATGAGCATAAGGCAATTACAAGTCCCAGGTTGCTGCAAGCATGACAACCCGGCACTTGGGGGCTACAGGTAATATGGATATAAGGGAGAAATATCTTCCAATTTTCAGTTTTGAGCAAACCAGATTGACCCGGCATCACCAATCATTATGACCCGGTGTCTGCAACAATCATAACCCGGCATCATCAATAATCATGAACTGGCATTGGCAACAATCATGAACCAGCGTTGGAAACAATCATGACCAGGATTTATCAGTTTTTATAGCCCGGAGATTTTGGAAATTATAACTCGGCAAGATCTATACCTTTAAGCCGGTTGAAATCAGATGAGTATTTCAAAAACTATAATTTTAAGCCGGCGCTTTGGAAGCCGACTCAGATGGATTATTTGTTTACTATATTTCCTCTACAAGCAAATTGATTGTGAAGCTGGTCTATTGACCCGGATTTTCTAGAAGAAGGAAATGACAAGGACTTAAGGATGTTCAGGCGTCGATTTACAAAAATTCTTAACCCGGAGCACAAGCTGTCAAATTTGTTCTTGTATTTATTTTGCAGCATAAGTTTACCATGGATAAATCCAAGCTAAACTTGGGGGCTAATGTCGGGGATATACCCCGCGGTGTAACCCGGCCGGAAGGATAACCCGGGCCGGACTTGGCGACTCACTAATGACCCGCCCTGACTGGATGACACACTAAGTGACCGCCCGATCCTCGCGACTTATGGGTGACCTGGCAAGCGGATCAGAGGAGCGACAAGACTCGGGGGCCCAGGAGGCTCAAGGCCCAGACGGCCGGCTTATGTTATGATAGGCCAGCTTAAGAGGAAAGGCGTGAGGAGTATCTCCCTTACAAGGAATCAAGACCCGGACTTGAATCCGGCTTGTAGTACAAGATATGCTAGTCCTACTAGGACTCCACATGTAACCCGCCCCTCTAACTTATATAAAGAGGGGCAGGGCTCCCCAAAGAGGGACAAGCAACAAGAAACAATATCTAGGGCTAGACACAAGGACGAGAGCCGGCTTATACGGCGACTCTCGATGAGCATAATGAGACCTAGCCTCAAACAACATGTAGGGCTATTCCGGATGATGTTTCCCGGGGCCCGAAGCTGTCTAAATCCTTGTCTTGTGTATCGCGTCTCTCGTCCCGATCAACCCCTCTCAAGCTACCACATAGATGCGCTGGCCTCGCGACTAAGTCCTCATACTAAGGACATCTGACGTGTTAATTCCCCGACAAGTCCGGCGCGCAAATTGTCTTCAGCATTGCAAGGCGGGTTCCTCCTCCGAATACTTCATAGAAGATGTTGAACACAAGGATAGTGTCTGGCTTTGCAAAATAGTTTCCACATTCCACCATAGAGAGAATAATATTCGCACAAATCTAATCTGCTGACGTATTCCGTAGCGTGACATCATGCCACAGCCAAGCCTTTTTCGAATCGTTTTACTGTCCCACTCAGCGTGTTTAGCGAGGCGGTTTCCTTGGCATGTCTTGTCAAAGCAGAGATCATGTCCCCTTATTCCGGGATTCTCATCAATACGGGCGTGGGTAACCCAACCGTGCCATTGGTATGACTTCTTAAATGAAAGTGAGTCCCAAACGGTCACGGGGAGGGCTCTTGGTATTCAACTTCTTTATAAAGAGACCAAGGCTCGACTCCTTTCTTTCAATCCAATCAAATCCGCCTCTCGCCTCGAGTTTCAACACCCAAAGCTCCAAATCCAGGCGCTTCGGACCATCGATAATGTCTGGCTCCGACCTCCAAGGCCGGTGGATGCCGGAGGAAGACGTGCGAAAGCTGAGAGATGCCAGGTATCTGACTGGCGAAATCCCGCATAGGCTGCCTGCTCAAGGGCAGGCTATTCCCACTCCCCAGCCCGGTGAGAGCATGGTGTTCACATCTCACTTCCTTCGGGGGCTAGGCTTCCCGAGTGATCCCTTTGTGAGGGGGCTCATGTTTTATTATGGGCTGGAATTTCACGACTTAGCTCCGGAGTCCATCCTCCAAATTTCGTCGTTCATTGTTGTGTGCGAGGACTTCCTCCACGTTACTCCTCACTTCGGGCTGTGGCTTAAAACCTTCAAGGTAGAACCAAAGATGATCGAGGGGGAGCATGCTGAGTGCGGAGGTGCAACTATAAGCAAGATCGCCGATGCCCCATGGCCCGAGGGCTCTTTTCAAGAGGAGTCCGGATTATGGCAACGGGAGTGGTTCTACATCACAGCCCCCAGGGGCACCACATGGGTGACACCGCCTTCCTTTCGCTCGGGTCCACCACCACGACTAGCGTCATGGGTGAATAAAGGAATTAACTGGGGGCCGTCCAAGGACGTGCCCTTGCTGTAGGGCCGTATTCGAGATCTCCGAGAGAGATACATCAGTTTGGTCATAGCGGCGCAGGTTATGCTAATTCGCCGCATACTGCCCTGCAAATGTCGCTCCTCCGCCTATGGGAATTTAATCCGGAAGGGCCACGAGCTCTCCAACACTTTATGGGCACGACGCCCGTGGAGATGTACAAATTGTTCTTCGGAACACAAGCAAGGTGTCCGGACTTGTCCGAGGACGCAGGCCTGAGCTGCAATCGCCCGGATACTCAAGTAAGTAGCCCCATACCCGGACACGCCATCCGTATATTTATCATAAAATCGCCCTTAAAAGAGCTATCCTTTAAACAGGAGTGGATAGCGGAAGCAAGGCTTATCAGGTGTCCGGCCCCCCTCCCTGAGACCACGCCGGATCCCGTGTTGACCAGGATGCGGGAGATTGCGCCTTTTGAAGAAGGCGAAGAGGGGAACAAGGAAGCTACCGCCTCCGCGAAGGAGGCTATCAGGAAGGGAGGAATCGAGAACTCCTCTATCCAGGGAAAGAAGAGGAACGCCTCTGAAAACCCGGAGGCGATCGCCTCAAAGCGAGGGAAGAAGTCTTCGTCAGAGGGCCAGGCGCCGGAGAGTGCTCCGGCCGCATTGTGCCCCCAAGGGGATCAGCTCTCCAACGAGCCATAAGTAAAGAGGGGGGTTTTAAAATGAGTGATATCCCTGTTTTCTTTCTGAGGAGATAGCCAAAATTTTACCTTGCAGTTCGGATCTCAACCCTTCTCAGCAGAGCTCATCTTCCGGGCATCTCCGTCCAGAGATGATGGAGAGCGAAACGCCTCCCCCAACTGTACCATCTTGCGAGGCTGGCGACCCCGAGGTGTCGTCTCGGAGGATTTCTCCAAATCCATACTTTGAAAAAGGTCGTCGAACTAGTCCGGCACCTTTAGGTGCACGGTCGGAGGGGCTGCAGGATCTGCTCGGGCGAGCGTCAATCTCAGAAGAACACCGTGTGTTGATGAACACGGTGATTAGAAGGATTTCATCTGCGGAAAGTGGATTGTACGAGGCCGCCAGGAGTTTACTGATAGGTTTTGAGGTACGCGAAAAGATGTACCTTTTGACAGAGCTGCCTATATAAAATGCGCCCTGTATAAATAGTAGCCCCTGAGACTCTGTGTGTTGTCAAAAATGATGGTGCACAGAGGATCATAATCCCAGTTATAATATGTCGCCTTTCCTATGTAGGTGGCGAGGCGTTCGGTGGCTAGCCGGACTGATGAATCTGCCGAGCTAAAGCGGCAACTTGACGTAGCAGATGCCGACATCGCCCTTGTAAATGAGCGGCTAAACAAGGCACAAGGTATGTAGTGTCTCCAAAGACATCTGATAAGAGGAGCTTGATGCTCATGCCTTATAAGATATGTGCTTAATGCAGATGGTGCCGCTGCCATGGAGAACCTTCGGGCGGAACTTGCCCGAGCCAAGGAGCAAGCGAGGAAGAGTGATGCGGCTGCCGTTAAAGCGGCTGAAGAGCTAAAAGCCGAACAGGCTGCTCACTGCCAGCGCAAGAAAGAAATGGCCGATATGGCTGTAAAATTGAAGGATGCTGCCGACCATTGTAAGCTTCATGAAGAAGAAGATAGGGTGGCACAGAAGGACCTAGAAAAGGTCATTGTCGAGGCCAAGGACGCTCGCTCTGCAATGAGAGCTTTGAAGGAGGAGCTACGTCAGGCCAGAGATATCGCGGCTGGAAAGCCCTATATGCTGTGGATGAAGTTCGGGGATCCTAAGTATGCTCCGTTGGACCAGAAGTGGAGTGCGGCGAACACTTATCTAGATTTGGCGGCAAGTGCCGCGGACGCGACCGAACACTTCCGGGGTCTGGATGACCATAAATTGGAAGAACTGTTTTGGTCGCAGTTCCATAATCCAGAGCGCCCACTTTCGGTGTCCGACCGTTTGGCCGCTTGGGCGGAGCTGAACAGGTTGTCCGGACTCGCTATGAGGTACGTTGCGAGTCGTCTGTGGCCGGAAGAGCCAGAGCCGAAGAGTTATTTTAGCTTGGTGCAGCAGTTCCTTGGTTCGGTGCCACATGTTGATGCAATGAAGAGGTCAGCATGCATAGAGGGTGCACAGATGGCTCTTGCCCGTGTCAAGACATACTGGGTGGATATGAAGGCCAGTGTTGTTGCATCCCGGGATTCGGACGAAAGCCGAGTACCTGCCAAGAACTACTTTGAGGAAGTTCTTCAGGGCGCTCGTTTAATAGAGACGCAGTGCTCGAAGGATGTTGTGTTCGAATAACATGTGCTATTGTAAAACAATATTTTGATAGGATGTAAAAGCTTTTTATACTTGTGCTTTCAATAATTATAATGCCTCCTGTGCGGCCGTTAATGTATATGTGTATATAACCTGAAAGATGGCAGTCGTTGGCTTTAGCCCCCATGCATATAATGTGGGGGTGTTCGCAACAGGCGCCTTTTCACACTTGATCCAATGTCTTGGTCCTATAAAGGAGGTGATAGCGCAATGAACTAGGCAACCGAACTATAATGCTTTATCACTTTCACTTAGCCATAGGAGTTTGACAGTGGGGCTACTGAATAGCCCCTAGGGGCACCGCACTCGCCCGAATTCGGGGCGCGTGTGTGCCTGATTGGGAAACGGCCCTTCGTTAATGCGGAGGAATCCTAAAGATTCTGACAAGTCATCGAGTGGTTGACCAGTCTCTCGCTAGATCATGACAGTCAGTTTTCGGCTTTCTCTACTGAGGTGCTCGCCTGGCCGAACCGGGGCACAATCGCAGTAGTTTTCCTAGTGCCGCCTTAGCCGATAGAACGGAACGTAAGGCAGCAAAACACAGGAGCTGGGCAAACCCAACATTTGACCAAAGACATGATTCAGAGCTGATGCATATAAGGCCAAACTCGCGACGCCGAACACTCCCTTTATGAAGACGGGCCGAACAAAAGCCCTTGGTAAAAAAGCCCCTGGTGTCTAGGTATGCGCAAAATTCTGGCGTGGCCACATGCCAATACGCCAGCCTCCTCCTCGGTTATAGCAAAAACTGGGGGATGTTATCAACAAGAGACAGTAAAAAAGGTTTACGCAGGGTCTTAATCTGAAAAGAATCCTTGAAACAGGTCCCTGCTGCACGTCTGCGCCTGTGTCTCCGTTGTACCGTATCCTGGACGGGTGTAGCATGGTGTTCGTCTGCAAAAGAGGGGAACTTAGTGGAAACTCAATCGTGCGAGAAATCTATGTTCAAAATAAACAAAGCATAATACAAAAACATGGGTAGGATTGAGCTTTATTGTTGCGCGGAGCCCCTTGTACAGGGTTATGCGGCTATGAAGCCTTTGCATGTTTACGCCGGATTCGTCGAACCATGTCCGGGGTCTTTAACGACCTTTGTAGGTGCTTTGAGTAGTAAAGCTGGGTAAGTGTGCGGCTGTCAAGGCAGCCACACCATCCTACGAGCTCGGGGAACACTTGATATTTCCCTCTAATGAGATGATGCCTTGTGGACTGTGCATTTTGAGCGTAAGGGATGCATAATGCGGTATTGCTTTAAAGCGGGCGAAAGCTTCGCGTCCCAGTAGCGCTTGATAGCGACTTTCGAATGGGCGATATGGAAGGTTAGCATTTCGCTTTGAAAGTTGTCGGGGGGGGGGGGGGCGAACATAACTCCTAACGAGACGGAACCCATACAATGGGTATCTGGGCCTGGCGTGACCCCTTTAAAGGAAGTGTTGCCATGGCGGATTATTGCTGGGTCTAACCCCATTTTGTGGATTGTGTCCTGATATAGTAGGTTTAGGTCACTGCCGCCATCCATTAGGACTTGTGTAAAGTGGAGTCCGTCAATTATCGGATCTAAGACCAAGGTAGTCCGGCTTGCGTTCCGGATAGCTCTAGAGTAATCCTGATGGTCAAAGGTGATTGGTATTGTGGATTTGGCATATTTTATCCAGGATTTTGTTGAGGTTAGATAGCTCGTCCCTATTATCCTTGGGGGCGGCCTTTTCTGTTTCTGCTGAGAGCTTTTGAATCTGGCGTTGACTGCCGTGCTCTTCGGGCTATTATCCTTGATCCGACCCCGTTCTTTGTTACGGTGCAGTTTCCCGTTTTCATCTTTGACTTCGGATGTACTTGGGTCGCTGGTGCTGCTTCTTGCCAACCAGCTATCCTCTCCTGCGCAAAAGCAGGTCATGAGGCTTGTTAATGCGGCCATTGATCTTGGCTTTTCTTGGCCGAGGTGTCTGGCGAGCCATTCGTCTTGAACGCTATGCTTGAAAGCTGCTAGGGCTTCGGCGTCCGGGCAGTCGACTATTTGATTCTTTTTAGTAAGGAATCTGTTCCAGAGTTTCCGGGCTGACTCTCCGGGTTGTTGAGTTATATGACTTAGATCGTTTGCATCCGGAGGTCGGACATAGGTCCCTTGGAAATTTTCCCAAAAAGCGTCCTCGAGCTCCTCCCAACTTCCAATGGTGTTTTCGGGAAGGATTTTAAGCCAATGTCGGGCTGGCCCTTTGAGCTTGAGGGGTAAGTAATTTATGGCGTGGAGGTCATCTCCTCTAGCCATGTGTATGTGGAGGATATAATCCTCAATCTAGACCCTAGGGTCTGTTGTTCCATCATATGCCTCTATGTTCACGGGCTTGAATCCCGCTGGAAATTCATGGTCCAGCACCTCATCGGTGAAACATAAGGGATGCACGGTACCCCTGTATTTCGGTGTGCCGTGATGTTCGGATATTTGTTCCGTTGCATTGCTGAGGAGAGCTTGCTTTCTTGGCCCATAGATAGATCTGGGTGGGCCATCTTTTTGAGTCAAATCCTTGTGCGGATCGCATGCCGGATTAAATGCGGCACCCTTTGCCGCTCGATGTCGGTCATGGGGTCGTCTATCCGACCTGGTGGCTTCCTTGTTTTTTGGCCGTGTGGGCTCTAAGGACTCTTCATCTAATTCTGGTAGTAATTTTCGCTGCGGATAGCTTGTTGTGTGGGGAATGTCACCGTACTTGTGTGCGGTGTTGAGTACTCTGTCCCATCTGATTCTGAGTGCTTCTTCCGCTGTTCTGAGCTTCCACTTCTGCTTTTTCAGGCTACGTGTCGTGGCGACGAGCCTTTGGTGGAGGTTATTCTTCTCCAGTAATTTGTCCAGCGTGAGGTCGTCCGGACTACTATTTTCGCCGGGAAGGGATGTTTGGTTTGTTCATCCAAGTTGCCCTGTTCGGACAGTTGCTCGATGGTATGTTCATTGTCCGCCGGTTCATCCTGCTCTATTGCTGGATCTCTGTCGAGGTGGGGTTTGGCGCGGCATTTCTGCCGCCGCTTTGATTACTTTTCGAGGGAATGATCCCTCATTGCGCCCTTTTGATCCTCATCTTTGTTTCTTTTAGTTGTGTCCACCATGTATACATCGTGAGGTGAGGTGGTTGTCCGGTGCCCTATAGGCGTTGGTTCTTGGTCATCTCCTTCATCAGCATCCATACCGTCGATGTCTTCAGAGTCGAAGTCAAGCATGTCGGTTAAATCGTCGATAGTGGCTCCGAAGTGGGTGGTGGGTGGGTTTCGAATTTCTTCGTCGTCCGCATCCCAACCTCACTGACCATAGTCCGGCTAGGGCTCTCCTGATAAAGAGAGACTTTAGTGAATTCAGGATGTCGCCAAAGGGCGAGTGCCGAAAGAAGTCCGCGGCGGTGAACTCCATGATCGAAGCCCAATTGGGTTCGATCGGAAGGGGTGCGGAAGATTCGGAGTCCGGAAAGGAGTCCGGCACCTTGGAGTCACAGGCCTAACAAAGGACTAGGCTGGTATTCGGCTCGATCGCCGTAGAGATTGCAGCTCCTGGGGCGGCGTCCAACCGTCCGTCCCCGACTGGCGCGGTCGGCTCCGAGCTAAGGGTCAGAGCGGACACCTGAGCGACGCTCTGGGCGCTGTCCGGCGGCAGAGCTAGATCATGCCCATCGTGACAGTGCGCCAGGCTCGGCCATGGCTCGAAAGATCAAGTCCCCACGGATGTCAGCCGTGTAGTTCAAACTTCCAAATCTGACCTGATGACCAGGGGCGTAGCTTTCGATCAGCTCCAGATGGCTAAGCGAATTGGCCCGCAGTGCGAAGCCGCCGAACACGAGGATCTGTCAGGGGAGAAAAGTCTCACCTTGGACCTCGTCGTGGTTGATGATCAAAGAAGCCATCGGGCCTAAAGGTGACGACACAGAGGAACTCTCAATGAAAGCACCAATCTCGGTGTCAAAACCGGCGGATCTCGGGTAGCGGGTCCCGAACTGTGTGTCTAGGCGGATGGTAATAGGAGACAAGGGACACGATGTTATTACCCAGGTTCGGGCCCTCTCGATGGAGGTAAAACCCTACTCCTGCTTGATTAATATTGATGATATGGGTAGTACAAGAGTTGATCTACCACGAGATCAGAGAGATTAAACCCTAGAAGCTAGCCTATGGTATGATTGTTGTTTGTCCTACGGACTAAAACTCTCCGTTTTATATAGACACCGGAGAGGGCTAGGGTTACACAGAGTCGGTTACAATGGGAGGAGATCTACATATCGTATCGCCAAGCTTGCCTTCCACGCCAAGGAAAGTCCTATCCGGACATGGGACAAAGTCTTCAATCTTGTATCTTCATAGTCCGGGAGTCCGGCCAAAGGTCATAGTCTGGCCATCCGGACACCCCCTAATCTAGGACTCCCTCACCTACCAACCAAGGTCCACTCATTATCAAGTTCTTTGTAGAAAGCTAGTTCTTCTCTAAACAAATTTGGCCCACCATAATTCCACAAACTAAACACGACCTCAAAATCATGTTCAACAATTCTACCATTGTTGTAAATCTCAAAACCAACATACTTAGAAGCAACCGAGAACTTGAAAGTTCTATCCCTCAGGTGTCGAACCCTAAAACCTTGAGCATAACCACCAAACATGGCCAGGAGAGAGACACTAACCGTGTGCACATCAAGCTTGAATGTTGAGCGGCAGAAAGAAACCACCAAGATGAATTCTTGTTGACGAAAGCCAGGAGAAAACACCACTGGATGCCCAAACTTGGTTCTCATATCTGCTTGAAACTTTCTGCCACCGTCAAAGTTGAGGGCAAAAGGAGCCATCTTGAGTGGTGGCTGCCGTGGCTGGAGTGGCCGCCGGCAGGAGAGGTGGCCGCCGGGGACGGAGTGGCCACCGGTGCAAGATCGCCTTGGAGTCGCCTAGGATACACCTCGTCCTTTTGGCTGATCGAGCAAGGTGCAGGTTTCTTGATTGATCATATAAGTTATTCCTCGAACAACAAGTAAGGTGTCCGGACACCACCGAGGATGCGGGCCTGAGCTGCAATCGCCTAGATACCCAAGTAAGTAACCCTGTAACCGAACACTTCGCTTTGTTTAATACAACATTATTCTGAAAACTTGTCCATGGCTAGGATTGGCTCAGCAAGGCGGAGAGGATCAGGTGTCCGGCCCCACTTCCTGAAGGGTCACCTAGTCCTGCAATAGCCAGGATGCTTAGACGCGCATTAAGCCAAGTGCCCTCGAGGAAAGGGGAAGAGAATAATAGAGAAGCCGAACTCCACACATTGCACATCCAAACCGGGGGAATTACTATTTCCATGAAGGAGGATAATCGGGAAGGTTTTTCCAAGGTTTCCTCCCCCGGCGAGAAGAAAAGGGCTGCCTCCGAAGACTTGGAGACGGAGACGCCTAAGCAAGTGAAGAGAGCTTCACCAGGGGGCCCTGCCCCGAAGGGCGTCCTCACTGCACCATGCCCGCAAATGGGCCAGCCTTCCACCGAGCTGTAAGTTAACAAGCAAGAAGCCATTGCTTTTTCCTATGAGAACAATAACCAGGATCTATTTTTTTGCAGTCCGGCTAGTAGCTTGTCTTAACAGGGTTCGTCTTTGGGGGATCTTCTTCTGGAGATGATGGAGAGTGAAACCCCACCTGCCTCTCTGCCCCATGGGGCAGGCGACCCGGAGGTGTTGTCACGGAGGAGTCCAGATCCGCTGAGGCCGGAAGTTAACACTTCAGCTGCCCCGAGCCCGGCGCGTTTGGCTCCCATGGAGGGTAATGAGAAGGGTCCGGGACAGTCCGGTGCCTGGCCAAACATATTGACGGGCCTCCTAGAGCAAGCTACTCTCTCGGAGGAGCACCGTACGCTAATGGGTACGGTGTTGGAGAAGATTTCGTCTACCACGAGCGGGTTAAATGAAGCTTTTGGAAGCTTGCTCAAAGGCTTCGACGTATGCGATGAAATACGCAATTTTTGGTTGTACCGCACGCGTTAGGTGTGCTCCATATAGATAGTAGCCCCTGAGACTCTGGTTGCCATCCCTAGGTGGCAAACGGAGGATCACACTCTCAGGTAATGATCATACTGCATTCATGCGCAGGTTGCTAAGGGTCCAGTGGTAGACCGAACCTCTGAATTCGCCGAAATGAGGCGACAAATTGATGTGGTGGATGCCTACATCACGCTTGTAAACAAGCAGCTTGACGAGTCACAGAGTATGCGCTCGTTTTTTCCTCATGTGTTAAGGAAATATTAAGAGGATTGTAATATTGATATGGTATGATGGGGCTGCAGAGGAGCTGCTGCCCTTGAGGCCCTGAGGGCGGAACTTGCCCTAGCCAAGGAACAAGCCCAGGCTAGCAATGCGTCTGCCCTAAAGGCAGCCGAATACTTGAGAGCCGAACAGGCTGCTCATCGTCGAAGCGAAGAAAAGATAGCCGAGATGGACGTGGAGCCGAGGGACGCCGCCGGCCGGTATGAGCTCCTTGAAAAGGAGAATCAGGGGAAAGCAGCTGATCTGAAGAGGGCCCTTGATGCGGGCAAGGAGACATGCTCTGAAATTAGAGACACGCGGGAGGAACTTCGACAAGCCGGAGAAATCGCGGCTAGAAGCCCCTATTTGTTGCATATGAAGTTCTTAGATCCAAAGTATGCTCCTTTGGATCGGCTTTGGAGCGCTACAGATGAGTATGCGGACTTGGCGAAAAGTACGGCTGATGGGACCAAGTTATTCAAGGATCATAAAGATAATGAAATAGAAAGGTTGTTCTAGTCGCAATTTAGTGCTCCAACGCGCTCATTGCCATTGAGTGAGAGGATGGCCACTATAGCCAAGCTCCATAGGTTGTCCGGTCTTGCAATGAGGTCTGTAATAGACCGTCTATGGCCGAAGGGACCAAGGCCGGACAGTTACTTTGGTTTAGTGCAACAATTATTTGGCACCGGATCATGAATCGATGTCGTGAAAAGGTCGGCGTGCATAGAGGGTGCGCGGATGGCTCTTGCCCGTGTTAAGACATATTGGGCAGATATGGAGGCCACCAGCATTGCAACCCAAAGTCCGGCAGGAAGCCAGGACCCAGCCGAGCACTATTTTGAGTAGGTCATAGACGGTGCCCGTATAATAGAGGCTCAATGCTCGAAGAATGTCATGCTCGAGTGACAAGTCGATTAATTGTAAACAATTATGTGTTAAATATAGAGGTTGTGTTTACACTTTTGCCTGAAAGTGTTATAATGCCTCATGCGCGGCCGTTTATGTATTCATATAACTTGAAAGTTAGCAGTCGTTGGCTTTAGCCCCCACGCATATATTGCGGGGGTGTTCGAAAAAATATGCGTAATCACACTTGATCCAACGTCTTGGTCCATTAAGGAGGTGATCGCATGTCAAACCAGGCAACCGGACTATATAGCTGTAACACTTTCACTTAGCCATATGAGTTTAATGGTGGGGCTAATATGTAGCCCCTAGTACTTCCGCGTGCATCTGGATAGGGGCGCATATGTACGTGACCGGGAAATGGTCCTTCGTTAATGCGGAGGAATCCTATAGATTCCGATGAGTCTTCAAGTGGTTGATCAGTCTCTCGTTGTATCATGACAGTCAGTTTTCGGCTTTCTCTACTGAGGTGCTCATGCGGAATAACCAGGGCACAATCGCAGTAGTTCTCCTTTGGCCGCCTTAGCCGATAAAACGGAACGTAAGGCAGCAAACCCAGGAGCCGGGCAAACCCAACATTTGACCAAAGACATGATTCAGAGCTGATGCATATAAGGCCAAACTCGCGACGCCGAACACTCCCGAAGGTATTCGGACTTTATAACATATACTGGGCTGAGCAACACCCTTGAATATGAACCCTGTATTTCCAGGTACGTGCATTGATCTGTCGTGGTGAAATGCCTATAATGCCAGTATCCGCTGTGGGTCTATTGAATGCCCACGGGATGTCAAGCAACAAAAGAGAGTAAAGAAGGTTTACACGGGGGCTTAATCTAAAGAGAAACCTTTGAGCGGGGCCCTGCTGCACGTCTGCGCCTTTGTCTCCGTTGTGTCGTATCCTGGAAGGGTGTCGCACGATTAGTGTTTGTAAAAACGAAAACTCCTGTGAGAGAGTAAGCATGCGAGAAGTTGGTTATTCTGAATGGATGTTAGAAATATGAGATATTGGCCTATTAATAAGGCAAGATGAATTGTGGGCTTTATTACATGTTTGCAGCCCCTAGTACCATTTATGGGGATATATGTATGGCACCCAGCTCAGGTTTATCCGGGCTGTTGTTAATGGTGGTGCACTGAACTCGTCTAACCGTGTCCATGGTCTTAACGACCGATCATGCGTTCTAATGGGAGAGGCCGCTTAGTGTCCGGCTACGAGAGCCGCCGCATACTGCTTTGTGTTTCCGCTAACAGTTATGACGCCACGTGGACCAGGCATCTTAAGTTTAAGGCAGGCGTAGTTCGGTACTGCATTAAATCAAGCGAAGGTCATTCTTCCGAGTAATGCGTGATAACCGCTGCTGAAGGGAGCGATGTTGAAGAGTAGTTCCTCGCTTCTGAAGTTGTCGGGAGAACCGAATGTCACCTCTAATACGAGGAAGCCCCAGCAGCGGGCCTCAATGCCTGGTATCACTCCTTTAAAGGTGGTGTTACTTTGGCTTATTCTGGATGGGTCTATCCCCATCTTGCGGACGGTGTCCTGATATATCAGATTAAGACTACTGCCGCCGTCCATTAGGACTCGAGTGAGATGGTATCCGTCAATTATTGGGTGGAGCACCAAGGCAGCCAATCATCCGTGCCGGATACTGTCCGGGTGGTCCCTGTGATCAAAGGTGATCGGGCAGGCCGACCAGGTGTTGAATTTGGTGGCAACAGACTCTATGTGAGTTGCGTGGACCATGTTTACTGTTTTGACTTCTGGTGGGAATTTTTTGTCCCCCAGTGTTCGGCTGGCGAGGCTCATCCTCGTCTTCGCTTAGCGTTTCCCTTCCCTCGTGTTCGGCATTTAACTTGCCAGCCTGCTTGAAGACCCAACATTCTCTGTGAGCAGGTCTTTATTCAGGCCGGACGGTCCTTCTTTGCTGCCTTTAAATGGCTTCTTTCTTTGAGCAGGTCGAGAGCCCCTGAATCCGGCGTTGACCACCGTGTTGTCCAGACTTTCTTCATTGTTACGATGCTTGTTCTTATTACGCCGTGGCTTCCTATTGCCATCTCGAATTTAGGATGTGCCTGGGTCACTGGTGCCTCTACAGGCCAGCCAGCTATCTTCGCCCGCACAAAAGCGGGTCATAAGGCTGGTTAAGGCCGCCATCATCCTTGGCTTTTCTTGGCCGAGGTGTCTGGCCAACCACTCGTCCCGGATACTGTGCTTAAAGGCCGCTAGGGCTTCGGCATCCAGACAGTTGACAATTTGATTCTTCTTAGTGAGAAATCTGTT
Organism: Triticum aestivum; assembly: GCF_018294505.1. Classification (NCBI taxonomy): domain Eukaryota; kingdom Viridiplantae; phylum Streptophyta; class Magnoliopsida; order Poales; family Poaceae; genus Triticum; species Triticum aestivum. The sequence continues at coordinate 389,182,431 of NC_057807.1, read as the reverse complement.
CCAAAGCTTGCGGGCTGACTCTCCGGGTTGTTGTATTATGTGACTTAAATCGTCTGCGTCAGGAGGTCAGACATATGTCCCTTGAAAATTGGCCCTGAAAGCGTCCTCAAGTTCCTCCCAGCTTCTGATTGATTTTTCGGGGAGGCTTTTCAACCAGTGCCGGGCTGGCCCCTTCAACTTGAGGGGAAGGTATTTGATGGCATGGAGGTCATCCCCACGAGCCATGTGGATGTGGAGGATAAACTCTTCAATCCAGACACCAGGGTCTGTCGTTCCGTCATATGCCTCTATGTTCACGGGTATGAATCCCTGTGGAAATTCGTGATCCAGCACCTCATCGGTGAAGCACAGAGGGTGCACAACCCCTCTGTATCTGGACATGTCGCGGCATGCTATCGGCTGTTGCTGCGTCCGGTGTTGAGTCCGAACTGGTATTCAATTAGTGTGATTGTTTTGGTGACCATAATCCCACATCAGAGCATGTCCTCTGGATTCGTAGATGGACCTGGCCGCACCGGCCTTTTTGTCCAGGAGCTCACATAAATCGTGTGCGGCGTCAGTGGCTGCTCTATCGTGGCCATGAAGTGGTTGGTCCGCCCGAATGGCCGTATTATTCTTTGGTGGAATGGGCTCTGCAGCCTCATCGTCGAATTCGGGCAGCATCTTGCGTTTTGGGTAGCTCTTTGTGTGGCGATTGTCGCCACATTTTCCTTCAGTGTCTAGCACCTTATTCCATCTTCGGTTGAGCGTATCCTGTCGGCTTTAAGCCTTTGCTTCAACTTCTTTAGGCTCCTCTCCGTGGCCATAAGCCTTCTGCGGAGGTTATCTTGTTCCAAATGTTTTTCCGGGATGATGAATGCATCGCCAACAGGACTGTCCTCCTCTTCGGAGGCAGTTTGATGAGTTCGGCCCTCGGGATTGCTGTGGTCGGGCGTCTGTTCAGCGTGGCCTGGCTCTTCTTGCTCCATCGCTGGGTTCATATTGTTGCCTTTGGAGTCAACCGGAGTGTCATTTTTCCTTGCACTGTTATTGCTATTTTTACTATGACTGGACTTTGAGCGGCGCCTGCACCGTCGTTTTGGCTTTTTCTGGGGGGTTTATCCTCCGTTGTGTCCTTTTTGTCACCGTTGTCCTCCTTAGGCGTGTCCACCATGTAGATGTCATATGATGAAGTGGCGGTCCGGTGCCCCGTGGGCGGTGGTTCCAGATCGTCCCCTGCATCGGCGTCCATACCGTCGATGTCGTCGGAGTCGAAATCCAGCATGTCTGTTAGGTCACCGATAGTGGCTATGAAGTGGGTGGTGGGTGGGAGGCGATTTTCTTCGTCGTCCGCATCCCACTCGGGCCGGACATAGTTCGCCCAGGAATCTCCTGACAGAGAGAGAGACCTTAATGAATTTAGCACATCGCCAAAGGGGGAGTGCTGAAAGATATCCGCAACGGCGAACTCCATTACTGGAGCCCAATCGGACTCGATGGGCCCGGGCGCGCGCGGTTCGGGATCCACATCCGGACACAAGTCCGGGGGTCCGGTGACACAGATTCCCTTAAAGGCAGAGTCTGTGTTCGGCTCTACCGTCAAAGAGCATGCGGCCTCCATGGTGGGGCCCATCCACCCGTCCTCGGACGACACGATCTGTCCCGGATTTAGGTCCGGAGCAGCTGCAGGGGCGATATCCTGAATACTGTCCGACAACAAATTTAGGTCGTGCTCGTTGTGACTGTTCGGCTCTCCTGATGTAAGCCCGAATCCGTCGAAGATCAAGTCTCCATGGACATCGGCCGTGTAATTCAAGTTTCCGAACCTGAGCTGATGGCCAGGGGTGTAGCTGTCGATCTGCTCCAGATGGCCAAGCGAGTTGGCCTGCAGTGCGAAGCCGGTGAACACGAAGATCTGTGTTGTTCAAGGTTGAGGGAGCCATCGAGCCTTATAGCGTCGACACAGAGGAACTCTCAATGGAAGCACCAATGTCGGTGTCAAAACCGGCGGATCTCGGGTAGGGGGTCTCGAACTGTGCGTCTAAGGCTGATGGTAACAGGAGGCAGGGGACACGGTGTTTTACCTAGGTTTGGACCCTCTCGATGGAAGTAATACCCTACTTCCTGCTTGATTGATCTTCATGATATGAGTATTACAAGCGTTGATCTACCACGAGATCGTAGAGGCTAAACCCTAGAAGCTAGCCTATGGTCTGATTGTTTGTCCTACGGACTAAACCCTCCGGTTTATATAGACACTGGAGGGGGCTAGGGTTACATGGAGTCGGTTACAGAGAAGGAGATCTAACATCCGAATCGCCAAGCTTGCCTTCCACGCAAAGGAGATCCCATCCGGACACGGGACGAAGTCTTCAATCTTGTATCTTCATAGTCCAACAGTCCGGCCAAACTACATAGTCCGGCTGTCCGGATACCCCCTTATCCTGGACTCCCTCACAAGTCTCTGCGGATATCGGCCATGTAATTCAAGCTTCCAAACTTGACCGGATGGCCATGGGCGTAGCTGTCGATCTGCTCCAGATGGCCAAGCGAGTTGGCCCGAGTGCGAAGCCGCCGAATATGAAGATTTGTCCAGGGAGGAAAACCTCCCCCTGGACAGCATTGTTGTAGATGATTGACGGAACCATCGAACCTTTTGGTGGCAATGCAGCGGAACTCTCAATGAAAGCACCAATGTCGGTGTCAAACCGGCGGATCTCAGGTAGGGTGTCCAAAAATTAGCATCTAAGGTTGATGGTAATAGGAGGCGGGGGACACGATGTTTACCCAGGTTCGGGCCCTCTCTATGGAGGTAATACCCTACTTCCTGCTTGATTGATCTTGATGGATATGAGTATTACAAGAGTTGATCTACCACGAGATCATAATGGCTAAAACTCCAGAAGTCTAGCCCATGTGATTATGATTGTGATTGCCTCTACGGACTAAACCCTCCAGTTTATATAGACACCGGAGGGGACTAGGGTTACACAAAGTCGGTTACAGAGAAAGGAATCTACATATCCGAATGCCAAGCTTGCCTTCCACGCCAAGGAGAGTCCCATCCATACATGGGAAGAAGTCTTTTGTCTTGTATCTTCATAGCCCATCAGTCCGGCCCATGTTAATAGTCCGGTCATCCGAGGACCCCTTAACTCAGGACTCCCTCACCCGCGCCCTCAAAGTTTGCACCCACATAACAACGACAAGACGGGGCGTGGCTATAGTGCAGCCTGCCACCCCCGAATCCAGGGACGAGCGTGGCCACAGTACAGTGTATCGGGTGGCCATCTCTAGCCCAGCACAGCACTGTTGCCATGCTGCCCATGACATCATCCATGGCAGAGGAAGCCATGCCCCACGACGGGCTATCGATACGGCCCGTAAGCGGCGGGCCCTACCTGTTCGTGAGATGCCAGAAGGCGGCGAGCCTTGACCAGTCGGCATGGGGAGAGGCCGGCTCCCACCAGCCGGCCCTCCCCTCCCCTTGAAGTTTGTGCGCCATTAACCAAATATGACGGGTGTGGCTACAGTGAGCACCCACCAGGCGGCGGCATTGTAGCTACGGTCCCCCCGACCAAGCCCTCGTCATCAAAGGCATGGCTACAGTGATGAGTAGCCGACAGGACCCACAAGCGGTTGGCACTACCTGTTGGCTGAGAGCCCGACAGCCGACAGGACCCACCAAGCGGCGGGCCCCAGTAGCCGGCGGAGAAGCCGGCGACCAGAGACACTAACGGCCTGGGCCTACACCTGGCCAGATTACTGTTCTACCCCTGGGGGTAGGCCTATATAAACCCCCCAGGGCACCCATGCAAAGGGTTCAGCTTCTTAGGAAATACACACGCACATAGAGAGAGGAGTAGAGCTGGCCTAGCCCTTCTTCCTCCTCTAGCCAAACAGCTCAAGGAGCAAGCTTGTAGCTTCTTGTTGATCTAGTGATCATGCGGAAACCCCACAGAGCAGGACTAGGGGTGTTATCTCCTAGGAGAGCCCCGAATCTGGGTAAGATGCGTCGGCATGCATATTTACGCCTTATCCCGTTTCCAGGCACCAGCGATGTGTTTCTAGCCCCCACCATGATAAGCCATCCCTTGGCATATTTCGCACCAAACCCCCGACATTTGGCTCCCACCGTGGGGCTAGGTGCACTGTCATCCGGAGATATGTTCTGGACGGGAACCTTGTTCCTCCCTGGCGAGCGCAGCCAGCCTGGCACGCCCGATGGCGTTTGCACCGACGCGCTGCTTAGCGTGGAAGTTGCCTGCATGGTGAGCTGCCTCGCTGATCTCATCAGCGAGATTGGCCTCTCCGACGAGCCTGCGCCACGCGCGGGCGCAATCAGCTCCGAGAGCTGCCCCATCGACTTCCTTAGCAAGCTTGACATCACCAACAAACCCGCCTCCAACTTGGAGTCAATCGGCTCCATCGACCAGATGCTTGTCGACTCCAACAAGACATCCCTCGATGCTTTCCCCACCAACGTGGTGGTCATCACCGACCCACTCCCTCGTGCCGACAGCGGCGGCAACACCGTCACCGAGGTGCTCGTCATCAGCCACGGCGGAGCCTCCAGTGGGGATGCTCAAGACCTGCTGCAGGCGACAATGCGGGACCTGTCTATACCCATCGCAGGCGATGCCAATGCCGAGACACTGGAAGCCTGCTGCATCACACTCGTCGAGAGCGACAAGAAGTTGGCCACTATGAGATGCCTCACTGAGGCCTATCAGCGCGAGGTCGATTGCACTGTCTCTGGCACGCCGGCTGCTAGCGAGCCTAGCTGCATGGGCATCGTCCGACAGCTCGGCGCGACCATCGCTAGTATGCTGGGGGCCGACCGCCCAATCTATGCCACACCCATCGAGAACCTATGTGCTGCCCAGGTGGCGGTAGACGAGCTAGAACACCTGGAGGGTGACGAGCGACACTGCATGATGGAGCGTGTTCAACAACTCATTGACATGGCTGTCGCGCAGCAAGAAGCCAGCGCGTGCGCCGAGAATCCCCCTCCCCTCGCCAAGAGCACGACGCGACCTCGAGAACGCTGACAGCAGGCGGCGCCCGTGACCGAAGAGACAGAGAGTTGGCTGCTGGCTGCAGTCGGACGCGCCTCACCATTGAGCACGACAAGATGGCCGACCCCGAGCTGTGGAGTGGCGGGACGACTGTATGCCTCCCCCCACATTGCAGGGAGAGGTATGCCTCCCCGTCGCCTGCTGAGCACCCGATGGTCAGCGGCCGGCTGGCCGCCATGAAGGAATCGGAGAAAACGATGCCCGCCATCGGATCAACCGCCTGGCTCGATCCCACGCGCTAGAAGAAGAAGATGCGATTGGTCCGCCTTGTTTTGGCCCCCGCATTCGCGACGAGCCCTTCCCTTAAGGGTTCTAGCTTCCAAGAGATACGCCCAAGTACAAGGGCTCCGTGAAGCCGGAAGACTGGCTGGTCGACTACTCCACCGCGGTCAACATAGCAAACGGCAACAAGCGCGTTACCGTGAAGTACATCCCCCTCATGCTTCAGGGCATGACGCGTACTTGGCTGAATAGCCTCAAGCCCTACAGCGTCAACAGCTGGGTAGACTTCACCGAAGTCTTCGTCCGCAACTTCACCAGCACTTACAAGTGGCCGCCCAAGCCTCGCCAGCTCTCTCTGTGTGTCCAAGGCCCTACCGAGTCCACTCGCGACTACCTGACACGGTAGGCTGAACTGCGCAACTCCTGTGAAGGGGTGCACGAGGTGCAAGCCATAGAGTACTTCACCGCAGGTGTAGAGAAGGCACCCTGCTCAAGCACCGACTCCTCTGCGACGAGCCGGCTACACTCGATGAGCTGCTAATCATAGCAGGCAATTACGCCACTGCCGATTCCTCCATGAAGTTGGAGCTTCAGGTGGACACTTCTGGGAAGGTGCTCCCTTCGGCTCCCAGAACGCCGGCTGGTGACACCAGTCAGCGCGAGCAGCAGAACGACAATAAGCGCAAAGCCCCGATGCCGGCTTCCACCAGCCAGCAGGTGGCAATAGTCGAAAATCAGCAGCCAGAGGGGCAACCCTTACCCAAGCGTCAGAAAGGCGGCAAGCCGGCTTGGCAGCCCGCCTTCTCTTACAAGCAAACCCTTGATGCACCTTGCAAGTTCCACAGCAGCGTGAAGCCATCCAATCACATCACCCGAAAGTGCCACTGGCTCACCCGAATCTCCAAAGGCGAAGGGTTGCTGCCCCCTCCACCTGCTGGCCAGCCGCCTCCGCCACTTAAGCAGCCGGCGGCCCGTCTGGCAGTCAGTGACATCCAAGATGAATTCCCTGAAGAACACGGAGCCTACGTTGTCTTCACCAGCCAGGCCGATAATAGGCGCAGCTGGCGCCAGCAGCACCAAGAAGTCAACATTGTCGCCTCTAAAGTCCCAGAGTTCTTGCTCTGGTCCGAGAAGCCCATCAGTTGGAGCCGAGCTGACCACCCGTAAGTGATGCCTTCCCCGGGTTCTTATGCCTTGGTGTTGGATGCCACCTTTGCAACAGAGAGGCGAGCTGCTCGTTTCTCCCGAGTCCTGATAGATGGCGGTAGCAGCATCAACATCCTTTACTGCAATACCATGGAGAAATTGAACATCAAAGCAAAGAAACTCCAGCCCAGTCAGACTGTTTTCCATGGCATTGTGCATGGCCTTTCCTGCTCACCAATCGGCAAGAGCAAGATCACTTCCGCCGCGAAGCAATTTGGTTTGAGGTCATGGACCTGGACATCCCTTATCATGCACTGCTTGGCCGATCTGCTCTAGCCAAGTTCATGGCAGCACCTCACTATGCCTACCTCAAGATGAAGATGCCGGGAACCAAGGGCATCATCACCATAGCTAGAGACTACAAGAAGTCGGCCGCCTGTGCCGCAGCTAGCAGTCGGCTGGCCAAGTCCCTCATGATTGCCGTAGAGAAAAAGCTCCTTGACCGGGTTGTGGCCATGGCCAGCAAGCAGTCGTACCTGTCACCAGACCCCAAGGAGTCGGAGACCCAGGGCTCTTTTCAGCCGGCCAAAGAAACCAAGAAGATACCCTTGGACCCGAACCACCAGGTGAGGTTCGCCCTTGTGGGAACCAACCTTGATAGCAAATAGGAAAGCGGGTTGGTTGATTTCATCCGTGAGAATCGGGATATCTTCATGGTCCCCCAAGGACATGTTGGGTGTTCCGACGGATTTTGCCGAGCACAATCTACATGTTAGATCAGATGCAAAACCAATCAAGCAACACATCCACCGACTATCAAAAGAGAAGAGAAGAATTGTTGCTGAAGAGATAGCCCGACTCCTAGCAGCCGGCTTCATTATGGAAGTGTTCTTTCCAGAGTGGTTAGCCAATCCAGTCCTTGTACCGAAGAAGAACAACAAGTGGCGCATGTGCATTGATTATACCAGCCTCAACAAAGCTTGCCCCAAAGATCCATTTGCCTTGCCTCGGATTGATCAAGTAATAGACTCCACAGCCGGATGCAAGCTACTGAGTTTCTTGGATGCCTACTCAGGTTACCACAAGATCAAGTTGTACCCGACCGACCGTCTTCATCACACCATTCAGAGCCTTCTGCTACCTGACCATGACATTCGGCTTGAGAAATGTTGGTGCCACTTTTCAGCGTTGCATGCAGAAGTGCCTCCTCAAACAGCTCGGCAGAAATGCCCACGTCTACGTAGACGATATTGTGGTGAAGATGGAGAAGCATGGTACCCTTTTGGAAGATCTCAAGCAAACATTTGACAATCTGTGCCATTTTCAAATCAAGCTCAACCCCGAGAAATGTGTCTTTGGAGTACCAGCCGACCAGCTCCTTGGCTTCCTGGTCTCTGAATGCGGCATTGAGTGCAACGCTGTGAAGATCAAAGCCATCGAGAGGGTGGAGATACTCACCCGACTGCGAGACGTCCAGAAGTTCACTGGGTGCTTGGCATCCCGCAGCCGCTTCCTTAGTCGGCTGGGAGAGAAGGCTCTTCCCCTGTACCAGCTCATGAAGAAAACCACTCACTTTAAGTGGAACGACCAGGCGGACGAGGCCTTTCTCCAGCTAAAGAAGATGTTGGCCATGCTGCCTGTCCTAGCGGCTCCGACAGACAAAGAGCCGATGCTCCTTTACATTGCCGCAACCAGCCTAGTGATACAGCACCCAGAAGACGGCAAGGCACAGCCGGTCCAGAGGCCGGTGTACTATTTGAGCGAAGTGTTGTCAGCCTCAAAGCAGAACTATCCCCACTACCGGAAGATGTGCGATGGCATGTACTTTGCCGCCAAGAAGCTCAAGCCATATTTTCAAGAGCACCCCATCATGGTTGTTTGCACCGCCCCACTTGCCGAGATCATGGGCAGCAAAGATGCATCAGGTCGGGTGGCCAAATGGGCCATCGAGCTGGCTCCATACACCATCTTCTACCAGACTTGCACCGCCATCAAGTCCCAAGCATTTGCCGACTTCCTCATTGACTGGACCGAGACCCAGTACCTGCCACCAGCACCGGACTCCACCCATTGGCGGATGCATTTTGATGGCTCCAAGATGCGCATCGGTCTGGGAGCCGGCATCGTCCTTACCTCTCCCAAAGGTGACAAGCTCAGATACACATTGCAAATCCACTTTGCCGCCTCCAATAATGTGGCCGAGTACAAGGCGCTCGTACACGGGCTCTGGCTGGCCAAAGAGCTTGGCATCCGCCAGATCCTGTGCTACGGCAACTCGGACTTGGTGGTCCAACAGTCGTCTGGTGACCGGGATGCCAAGGATGCAAATATGGCAAGCTACCGCTCCCTCGTCCAGCAACTCAGCGATATTTTGAAGGGTGCGAGTTCCTTCACGTGCCACGGGCCGACAACGAGCAAGCAGATGCCCTAGCACAAATCGGCTCCACCCGGTAAGCCATACCAACCAGCGTCTCCCTTCAGCGCCTCCTCAAGCCGTCTATCAAGCCTTCGCCGGAATCAGATTCTATCTTCGTGCCGGCTGCCCCCAGAATAGTCGGACCCAACTTGGGGACCTCAGCAGTCGGATCGGGGACTTCAACATGCGGCTCAAGGACTACTGCAGCCGCACCCGGCCTGGGTACTTCAGAACCCGGCCCGGGGACTTCAAGAAAAAAGCAGCAAGCGGTGGCCGACTCCAACCTGCCACCTCCCAACCCAACCGCCCTTGTTGAAGTGGCCGTACTGATAGTAGAAAAGGTCGCAGCTCCATCATGGGCGTAGACCATTCTTAATTTTCTGGTGAACAGAGAGTTGTCGGCTGATGAGATCTCGGCCCGGCAAGGAGGAAGTTGGCCACCTCCCCATAAGGATCTCATAGGGTTTACTTCAGTAGTTGTTCCTTATGGACTCTTGTGTTCCCGAAGTCCGACCTTTTACTTGATGTTCTAGATACCAAACAATATCTAAAAGTGGGTTACGCTAGCACATCAAGGAGAACATTAGAAACGGAGTGCTAAATGTCTCTCGGTCGATCATCCAGATTTTGTGTCCTTGGCCTTGCTAAGGTGAAATCTGAGAAGGTGTTATCTTCCTTTGCATCTGCATCGTCCATCACTATACATCATGGTAGTATGTTGTGTTGCTAGGATCCCTGACATGGATATTGGTAAAACCTTGATGAATATGGAGATGCTCAAGTTCTTGAGAGCACGCACAAGCACTAGGTGTTATCATCGGCACTAACTGGGATTGCTCCTAGTTTCTTCGGTTATTCTATAACTTTTCAAACAGTGGACTCACTCTCTACTGTGAGCTTTTCCCCAGTTACTAAAATCATCCCTTGTGTTGTTTTCAACAACGTAATCCACATCATCCATTCTAGTATGGGTATGCCTTTCTAACGAACTCTTCCAAACAATCGTTTGTGAATCTCCTTAGGATGGTATAGAGAGTTTCAATGATCTATGTATCAAAAGAAATTCTTTTGCCACTTAAGGTAATAATCTACAAATCACTCTCCTCCAGGATGTCTCGCTGTGGTATCATGGAAACTCAACTCCTCGCTACGTTGACAACCGTTCACCACCCGTTTAAGTGTGGAATTATTGTCTATCTAGTGAACCCTCGTCATCTGTTCCCTCCATCCCTCTAGATGTGTGTTTCGTGTCTCAGCTCAAGAGATGTTGCTATGTCGCATTCCGTGAGTTGATCCTAAGTTGTTCGATCTTCGAGAAGATCGATCCTTCTAGAGTATCCTTCTCCTCTCATTGTCATGTTGGCTAGAGTTCTCAGAGCAAGGTGTCAAGATCAAGATGATGCAATGAATCAACATCTTCGAGAAGAGCAATTGGATCATGAAGATTGTGATAGTTTTGTGACCCCATTTCCTCTTACTTCACATATTGAATCTCGGGACAAGATTCTTGTTTAGGGGGGGGTGAGTTGTCACATCCCTAGCTTTACCTTGCACTAGGCTGGCACTTGTCTGTTGCATCATGTTTCAGTTCTTTTGAAACTTGAAATGGGGATTGATCAAACCCTAGCACCAAATCAAATCAAACAGGTTCAACCTAAAGATATTTCAATGAACCCAAAAATGCCTTAATTAATTTTTGATAATTTTGGCAAGGGTTTTGATCCAAACCAAGAATATTGAACATTTTTAGGGAATTATTTGGGCTTTGATTTAATTCACTAAAGTATTTGAGTTGGAGCCAATAGACCCTATAAATATTTTTATGGCTCCAATAATTCTGAAAACTTGTGAGTGGCTCTGGATATTTTGTATCAGGCCACATACTATTTTTCAGAAGCTACAACAATGATTTGGTTTAGGAACTAAATCAAAACATATTCAAAGAAATAGAACACAAAAGAATTAGAAAAGAGAGAGAGAAGTTACCTGGCTCTTACCCGCAGCGGAGCTGGCCCAGCTCCTGTTCTGGCCCAACCCACCACCGCAGCCCCTGTCGTCTTCCTCACTGGACAGAAGGACAGGGGCGCGTGGTTGCCGCGTGCGGGCACGCGTCCTGGCCAGCTCCTTCCTGCCTGCTAGCTCGGCCTCCCCTGAGGGCGCCACGTGACCCCCAGAGTCGTCCAGCTCTCCCTCTCTCTCCCCCAAGTGCTCCTCCCTCCTCTGTCTCGCTCTTCTCCCCCCACCCGAGCGTGCCCGAGATCGCCGTCATGTACCACCGTAGCCACCGCCTCCCCCTGGATCTCCCTCTATGCCTTAGAGCTCCGCTACGACCTCCTCTTCATCCTCACCGAGCCACGTTTCACCAGAAGCTCTGCTTCACCCGCACGTCGTTGTCGCCGTCCTCAGATCGCCGGAGATCCCCGTCGTCGATGCACCATCTCCAGAGCTGCCCCGACCAAGCCGTGCCTTCCGTCGCAAGCGCCGTGAGCCACTCTCCCTTATACCCTTGCTCCCATTGTCATTTGCATGTCGTAGCGCCGTTTCCACCGCGACCGGAGCTCATCGCCGCCCGGCTTTGTCACCGCCGTGGCTTGAGCTCAAACCACCCGCGCCCTTGCACCGCATCGTGCTCCTAGTGCCTCCAGGAGACCGCATAGCCCTCCACGCGCTCGCCTGCTAGCTCTAGAGCTATGCTCGCACGGAGCCGAACTCCGGCCGCCGCCTCACTCGTCGCCGTTGCAGTTTCCGACCACCCAAGTACCTCCTGCTGCTACCAAACAACGCACCTCGACGCACTGCATCCGTAGAGCCAAGCCACGAGAGCTCTCATCGCCGGAGATGGCTGGGCGAGTACTGCCGCTGCATTCTGCTTAGCACCGGTGGCTAAATGTCGGTTAGGTGACGTGGCAAGTTAGTTTAGTCACTAACCCTGTGGTTAGTTTAGCCCGTGTGCCACTGACGGATGGGCCCCACGCCCTAAAAACCCCCGGGGTATATTCCTTTTTTAACTCAGACTAACCCAGTGGACCCACTCGTCAGTTTGACCATGCTGACGTGGCCATTGACTGGGCCCACCTGTCAATGACACAAATGACACTAGGTCACTGACCAGTGGACCCCACTGGTCAGGTTTGACCTGGACCGGGTCAGTTGACCTGCTGATGTCACCCTGACGCAATGATGACGCCGTATTTCATTTTTGGATTTATAATAATTCAGAAATTCCAGAAAATAGTATAAACTTCCAAAATTCATAGAAATTCAACCATAACTCCATATGAAATAATTTATATATGAAAAATGATGAGAAAATACCATCTATCCATCTGTACCATTTTCATGCATATTGGAACAACTTATAGCTGCTGTTTAGGACAAATCATATAAAGGGCATTTAAACCATCGCATATGTAGTTTGAATTTGAATCTTGGATCCAAACCAACTCCATTTAACTTGCTGCTAGTTGCATTAGCTCAACCGACAGCATGTTGCCATGTCATGATCATGCATCATATTGTGCATTGCATTGATTGTGTTCCTCCTTGTTTTCCAGTGTTTGCCCCATCTTAGTAGACGAAGTATCGACGATAAGTTCGATGACACCGATGAAGAGCTATACTATCTTCAGAAGTGCCAGGCAAGCAAAACCCCCTTGTTCATTCCGATACAATCCCACTCTCTCGCTCCTGCTCTCTTTTACTGCATTAGGACAACAACGATTCAACTATTACATGGTGCGGTAGTTGAACCCCTTTCCTCTGCATGACCTGTCATTGCCACAGTAAATAGATGAAACCCACTAGCATGAGTAGGAGTTGTTTGAGCCCTGATGTGCCTACTGATTCATGCTTGTTTGGCATGTCTGCTACTACTTAGAGTTGAGTCAGGTCTGATTCATCGGGGATGAATTGGAGGTGTGGTAACATATCCTATTGTGTGTGAGCTAAGTGTGTGAACACGATTTGGTAAAGGTAGCGGTGAGAGGCCATGTAGGAGTACATGGTGGGTTGTCTCATTGAAGCCGTCCTCAGGAACTGAATTCTGTGTTTGTGATCCATGAACAGTTACTACCACACATTGGGTTCCGGTAACTCGACCCCTCTCGACTTATTAATCAACTCGATCTCTGTCCAGGAGTTGCAACTAGTTTCTGGTGTTTGTAGGTAGTGCTAGTATTCTACCAAGGGGCACCCGGTACAGGTGGGCTTGGGACAGACTAGGCGTGGTGGCACGGTGTACCAAGTGGCACCCGGATGGTGGGCTTGGGAACCCTGCTCACATCGTTTGGGGCCGTGAGCGACACCCCGGATGGATCTCCTTGCGTATAGAACCCGAATAGGTGATAAACCTGGACGAGAGACTTGTGTGGTTAATTAGGTCGTGGCCGACACCCTCGTTGGGCTTCCGCTTGAAGGTTGCCGAGTACATGTCGTGTAAACGGCGATAAGTGGTGAGAGCGTGTGTGAAGAAGTACACCCCTACAGGGTTAACATCATCTATTCGAATAGCCGTGTCCGCGGTAAAGGACTTCTGGGTTGCCTATACAGTTCATAGACAAGTGAAAGTGGATACTCTAAAATATGAAAGATAAGCGTGAGTGCTATGGATGGCGTTCTCGTAGGGAGACGGGAGCTGATCCATAGTGGTGTATTGATATGGTGAATATGTGGACTCGTGTGAGCCACCTCAAAAGAGTTACCTGCAGTCGTAGTTCAGGATAGCCACCGAGTCAAAGCTGGCTTGCTACAGTTAAACCCCACCACCCCTTTGTTGATAATGGTGCATATGTAGTTAGTTTTGATGTAAGTCTTGTTGGGTACATTTGTACTCACGTTTGCCTATTTTATGTTTTTGCAGAGAGACTTCAGTCTCACTAGTAGTACTGCGTGGACTTCAACATTTAGCTTGTTACCTTAGCTACGATCTTGTGCCCTCGGCAGGATCTGGTAGATAGTCAGGCTTCTCGGCCTCTTTCATTTGTAGATGTCTGTACTCAGACATGTTAAGCTTCCGCTTGTGCTTGACTTGTGTGCTCTGAATGCTGGGTCATGAGACCCATGTTTGTAATAGCTCACTCCTCGGACCCTATTGAATAAAATACTTGAGTTGTAGAGTCATGTTGTGATGCCATGTTGTACTTGCACATATCGAGCATACTGTGTGTATGTTATTGAAATGCTTGGTATGTGTGGGATCTGACTATCTAGTTGTTTATCCTTGGTAGCCTCTCTTACCAGGAAATGTCTCCTAGTGCTTCCACTGAGCCTTGGTAGCTTGCTACTGCTCCGGAACACTTAGGCTGGCCGGCATGTGTCCTTCTTCATTCCCGTGTCTGTCCCTTCGGGCAATGTCATGTGGTGTCTACCGGAGTCCTGTTAGCCTGCTACAGCCCGGTTTACCGGAGTCCTGCTAGCCCAGTTGCTATAGCCCGGATTCTCTTGCTGTTGACCGACACGTTCGTTGGTGGGTCATGTATGCCTATTCCTATAAGTTAGTGCCACTTTGGGTTCATGAGTAGCCATGTCAGCCCGGGTCCTTGTCATATGGATGCTAGCGACACCATCATATACGTGTGCCAAAAGGCGCAAACGGTCCCGGGCCTGGTAAGGCGACAGCCGTGGGAATACCGTGCGTGAGGATGCAAAGTGATATGGGGTGTTACATGCTAGATCGGTGTGCCATTGAGCCGGGGTCCTGACAGGCTTCGCTCGTGGTTGTCGTCCTCCGCACACACTATGGCAGTGAGCCTGGGGATGGAGGCCATCCCGCGCTGGCGCTAGGTCTAAGAGGACGGCCTTGTCGTCAGTGCATGACCTTGCTCGCCGATGATGAGTCCGTCAATGTTGCACGTCCTTTTCTTCCTCGGTAGATCTGTGACCACCGATGAGGAGGGAGAGAGAGGTCGTCTTTTTTAGATCTGGAGAGAGGGTGATAGTGTGAGAAGTAAGTGGGCAGCCCTTAGCAAGAAAGCGCTGAAGCTCCAACCTATATATCTTTTTTTATACTACTAGTACTAGAGGTGGAGTAGTGGTAGAGTAGTTTATATTTTCTCTGCATACAATACCAGTTAGTCGTGCTTCAAAACTGAACAACACGTCATTAAAAAAATAATCGAGAAATAATGCGGCACTTCGGGCCAACGTGGCCAGATCATATTTTGCACTTCGGGTCAACTACCGCAGCAAGTAACAAATATGTCGTTGTTGTCCTAATGCAGTAAAAGAGAGCAGGAACGAAAGAGTAGGATTGTATCGGAATGAACAAGGGGGTTTTGCTTGCCTGGCACTTCTGAAGATAACATTGAGTCTTCATCAGTGTCAACAATCACATTGTCGGTACAACGTCTAACGAGGGGGAACAACACCGGCAAACACAGAAGAAACACGATCAATGCAATGCACAATATGATGCATGCTATGACATGGCAATATGAATGTGTTTTGGGCTAATGCAACTAAAACCAGATTAAATGAAGTTGGTTTGAATACAAGATTCAAATTCAAACTCCATATGTGATTATTCAAATGCCATTTAATTGATTTGTGCTAAACAGCAGCTATAAGTTGTTCTAACATGCATGAAAATGGTACAGATGGATAGATTGGATTTTTCTGATAATTTTTCATATATAAATTATTTAATTTGGAGTTACGGTTGAATTTCTATGAATTTTAGAAGTTTTGGACATTTTCTGAAAATAATAAATCATTTAAGATTTATTTAAATTCCAGAAAGGAATTATTGCGTCAGCATGACCTCATGCTGACCTCAACAGGTCAACGGGCACCGTCCAGGTAAAACTGACCTGTGGGCCCTGCGTGTCAGTGTCTGGACTAACTAACCTAATTAAAATTAACCCTAACTAACTTGGTTAGCCGGGCGAGGCCCGCATGTCAGTGAGTCAGTGGCTTAACTAAATTAGTTATTAATTTAACCAAAAGTTAGCAGGGGCCGGGCCCACACGTCAGTGACCCAGGGGTCAAATCCCTGGTCAACCGGGGCAAATCCACCGGCGTCTAGCCGTCGGCAACGACCAGACGCGGCGGTGGCTCGCCGGAGTTGTGCCAGAGACGACGGATCGACGCGCCAAGGGCACCAGGAGGTAGCCCGTGCCCGTGCGCATCTAGGGGGACCAACGGGAGGTGCGGGGGTGGCCGGGGTTCGCCGGAGTGGAGTCCGAGGCGGCGGCCGGAGCTCGGGGGTTCGCGGGAGTGGCGCTGCGGTGCACGGGAGGACGAGTGGTTAGGTGCTTTGGGTTCCTAAGGTTGCGGTGAGCACGCTGGTGGGCTCGGGAGCGAGCTGCGGTGGCTGTGGCCACGACCACGCCATGGCCGGCGGTGAGATGCTTCGGTCATGGTTGGGGATCGGGGCTAGAGCTCGCGAAGGACGACGAGGAAAGGGGGAATCGGGTCAAAGGCTCACCGCGGAGCTGCAGGGATGGTTAGTGGGCTCGGGGGCGCGCCGGAGTGGCCGAATTCGACGGAGAAGGGCACCGGGGCCGAAGCTTGAAGACGATGACGATGGTGGCTGCTCGGGGCCCTTCTGGTCGCGTGAGACGACGAGGAGGACGAGGGCGGAACAGCGAAGCTCGGGAGCGCGTCAGAGAGGAGAGGGGGTGGCGGTGGCCGCGAGGGAGCTCGTCGGCGGCGACGGCTGCGTTCGGGCGAGTGAGAGAGAGGAAGCAGGGGAGAGGGATGAGCTCGAGGGAGTGAGCGAGAGGGACCAGGGGGCTGCGTGGCGATGCTAGAAGGCTCGGGGAGGAAGCAGGAGGTGGCCAGGGGAAGCAGGAGGTGGCCGAGGCAGCGTCGGCGCCCGTCGGCCACGCGCGCTGCCTACTGGCGCAGGGAAGATGACAGGAGGAGGACGCCTGGTGGGCTGGGCCGCACAGCTGGGCCGGCAACAGTAGCGGGCCGCACAGGTGGCAAGAATGCCAGGTAAGTGGCTGGGCTTCTCTCTTTTATTTTTCTGTTCTGTTTTATTTTTATTTAATCTTTTGCCACTGTTTTGAATTTAAAATAATTCAAACAATGCCAAAAGCTCCTCTGAATATTTTTATTTTGCTAGATGGACTTTTCCAAAAGCTCATAAAATATTTCAGGGGTATTTGAAATTATATTCTAGTTATATGAATATAATTCAAATTCAAATAGCTAATGATTTAAATTCAAAGTCCCAAAAATAAATCCTTCAAAATGTTTAATATTTTTGGTTTGGATCAAAACCCTTGCCAAAAATATTAAACATCCAAGAAGAGCATTTTGGAACAATGAATGAGATTTTAGGGTTTTTGCCCTTCTTTTATTTAAGTTTTTGAGGCTTCCAAATTTCCTCAGTTCAAGTTTCAAAATTTAAACATGATGCACACACCAGGCAGCACCAGAAGCTAGGGATGTGACACGAAGCCACTGGGTCGGAACGCGTCATGTTCATCGGGAGCCAACCGGCTTGGACAGAACAGCCAAAATGAGGTCTGGCATACTACAGAACGGAGGAAACAGGCCTTCTATTCGATCGCGTATGGTCGAAACAGGTTCATGTTCATCGGGAAGGGTCTGGCGTACCGTAGAATGGTGGAAACAGACTTCTGTTCGAGCTCCTATGGTTGAAACGGGGTCCTGTTGATCGGGAGCGGTGTGGCGTACGGCAAAACAGAGGAAACTGACTTCTCTTCGAACTCCTATGGTCGAAACGGGGGTCCTGATCATCGGGAGGGTGTGGCGTACTGCAAAACAGGACTCCACGGGCTACTGTTCATCCACCATCGACTTCCTCCAGTCTCCACCTTCTACTATTCATCCACCATCTCCAGCCTCCACCAGACACTATTCATCCAAGGGCTACTGTTCATCCAGCCTTCACCGGCTTCAGTTCAACAAGCCTCCACGGGGTCCTGTTCATCCACCCCCAACCGATTGGGGTGTGTGGCGGCCTCATCCAGCGGCAACCGCGTACTATATACCACGGGGTCCTGTTCATCCAGCGGCAACCGCCTATACACACGGTCGGGGGTACTGTTCATCCAACCCCCACCAGGAACTGTTCATCCACATCCAACCCAATCGGCGCGACTCACACCACGTCTCGACTCGTTCTACGTATCACACGCACGGCAGCAACGGGTGTCGGTGTCAAAACCGGCGGATCTCGGGTAGGGGGTCCCGATATGTGCGTCAAGGCTGATGGTAACAGGAAGCAAGGGACACAGATGTTTACCCAGGTTCGGGCCCTCTCAATGGAGGTAAAACCCTACTTCCTGCTTGATTAATATTGATGATACGGGTAGTACAAGAGTAGATCTACCACGAGATCATAGAGGCTAAACCCTAAGAGCTAGCCTATGATGGTATGATTGTAATTGTGATCGGCCTTCTAAGGACCAACCTCTCCGGTTTATATAGTCGCCGGAGAGGGCTAGGGTTTCATGGAGTCGGTTACAAGGAAGGAAATATAATATCCGGATCGCCAAGCTTGCCTTCCACGCAAAGGAGAGTCCCATCCAGACACGGGCCGATGTCTTGAGTCTTGTATCTTCACACTTCAATAGTCTGGACATTGTACACAGTCTGGCTGTCCGGATACCCCCTAATCCAGGACTCCCTCAGTAGCCCCTGAACCAGGCTTCAATGACGATGAGTCCGGCGTGCAGTATTGTCTTCGGCATTGCAAGGTGGGTTCCTCCTCCAAATACTCCAAGGTAATCATCGAATACTTAGACCGTGTTCGGATCGGCGAGATGATCTTCATATGTCACCGTAGAGAGAATGATATTTCACAAATGCAATCTGCTGACAACTTTTTCTGATGACGTGACATGTTATTACGGTCGGATCATTATTCGATCCATTTTCCCACAACCAGCTACAGCGCATATTGCGAGGCGGTTTCTTTGACACGTCTTGTCAAAGCAGAGATCGTGTCCCCATATCACGGCATTCTCATCAATACGGGTATGGGTAATCTCACAATGCCATTAATCATGGCGCTTGGGAAACAAGCGATTCTCAATGGGAAAGTGGGGAGGCGCACCGCTCTCGGCTCCTCAATAAAGGGATAAAATTTCCTCATTTTCACCCGCGCCTTCTTCCTTCTTAGCCCACTGTTGCCCCCTTGAGCTCCAGCGCCCAAGCCCAAGTCTTCTCCGCATAGCTAAACATGTCCGGAGCAGGAGGCAAGTGGGTGGCTTCCACCGTCAAGGAGAAGCACATCGCAAATCTTCGGGCGGCCGGATACTTGGCTGCGGACATAGCTCACCGGCTACCGGCAAATCTTTGGGCAGGTCATTCCGACCCCGGGACCCCACGAGAGGGTCGTATTTGTCGCCCACTTCGTCCGTGGACTGGGATTTCCACTCCATCCCTTCGTCCGCGGGCTCATGTTCTATTATGGGCTAGATTTCCATGATCTAGCCCCGAATTTTTTCCTCAACATCTCGGTGTTCATCGTCGCATGCGAGGCCTTCCTCCGCATCCGGCCTCACTTCAGCCTATGGCTGCAAACCTTTTGCGTGAAGCCGAAGGTTGTAGGCATCCAACAAGTGGAGTGTGGAGGGGCCATGGTGGGAAGAATGCCCAATGTCACATGGCTCGACGGCTCCTTTGCAGAGACCGTAAAAGGATGGCAATCGGGGTGGTTCTACATCACCGAGCCGCGCGGCGCCAACTGGGCGGCGGCCCCCGAATTCATATCCGGAGCCCCCATGCGGCTCACCTCCTGGGAAAGGAAGGGCCTGTCCTGGGGCGATTCTACGGAGCTGACCGGACTCCAGACAAGCATCAAAAGCATGAAGGACAAGAACATCAAGCTTGTCAACGTGATCCAGGTCATGTTCGTTTGCCGGATCCTGCCCTGTCAGAGGCGGGCAGTCAGTCTGTGGGAGTTCGTCCCGATTGAACACCGGACGCTCCTGAAGCTCTACGACATGACGCACAAAGGCGCATGGAAGGTGCTATTCAAGGCCTCTGAATTACCTCCTTCCACATCCGAGGACCGCGGGCTTCACGCCGCGCGGGCTCCTAGTCAGGTGAGTTCTCATATTACCACCGGACCCGGTTCTTTCCAATATATTCATGGGAGAGCCTTAAGTAATTATGCATGTTTGCTTGAGGATTATGTGGAGACAGTGGAGCAGGTTTACTGTCCGGCTCCGCTGCCAGAAGGCCCAGCTAATGTTCTCCTGACAGAGATGCTGGTCCCGGCACCATACAAGGTGCCGGAGAAGAAGGCCGAGAAGAAGGCCCCGGGGATCCAAAAGGGTCTCCGGCATAAGGTTGTGCCGGAACCCTCGTCTGAAGACGACAAGGCGGACTCCTCCCACGAAGGGGAGGAGGAAGAAGAAGACGCCCCATCCGAAGAGGATGAGGGGGCCGGGGAAGCGGACCGGGGGCTTGGAAAAGGCCCTCGGCGCAGGGCCGTTATTCCCATGGAGGCGGCGGGAATCAGGAAGAGATTCTACCTCCCCACACTTGGGGGGGGGGGAAGAAGAGGAAAGCCGCCCTGGGAGGGGAGGCTGGGGCATCCAAGAAGGGGAAGGGGCCCCTTCCAGACTACTCCGCCACGGCCGCTCTCAGCGAGGAGGGGTGGCTGCCAAGGGGGAAGCCCCTAGTGCGATCGTAAGTGTCCGCACTTCGTCAAAACTTCACTCTATAGCTTTTGTTTAACGCTGAACATACGTGCAGTCCGGCCAGGGATCACCCCGAGGTATCTTCCTCCGGGTCCCTGAGCGATTCGGAGATAAATTCGCTTCCGACAGCCACTACTTCTCAACCCGCGATGACACGGAGGTGTTATCCCAAAGGCTCCCAGAGCGGGGGGAGGTGACTCTGGAGAAGCCCCGAGGCGAGGTCGGACACACGGGGTTCAAGATCCCCATGGATCGTGTCGACGAGAGCCATGGCCAGCCGGGCTCTCAGCCGAACACAATTCCGAAACCTTCGATGGTTCCGGACTCAGGCGGGCGACCCCTCGCTAGGGAGGGCGAGCCGTCTGTATTGAGGACTTCCGTTGGGCATGAGGCGCCGGACTATCTGCTGGAACCGCTTCGCAGCGCTTCCATGGATGAAGGGCACCATACTCTTATGAGTTCGGTGATTCGGAAGGTTACGTCCGCCAAGAGCGGACTAACCGAAGCTTGCACCAGCCTCCTGACAGGCTTTGAGGTAAGTAATAAATATGTGCAAAATTACCACCAGATATGTAGTAGCCCCTGATACTCTGTTTGGTGTTCGGAAAGAAAAACCAAACGGAGGGTCAATAATTATCCACATGAGTCTAACAATAAATATTTGTGTGTGTAAGAAGGTTGTGCTGCTTGCTGCTGCTGCCTGTACTGCCGAGGTTGCCGAACTGAAGCAGGACCTGGAGCAGGCGCAGGGAGAGCTCGACCTCACGAGGAGGTAGCTTGAAGAGAACAGGGGTAAGTGATGATGATCGGAAATCTGCCGAACACGAAAATCTGTCCGGGGAGGAAAGTCTCACCTGTTGATGATGATCGGAGGAGCCATCAAGCCTAATAGCGAGGACACAGAGGAACTCTCAATGAAAGCACCAATGTCGGTGTCAAAACCGGCGGATCTCGGGTAGGGGTCCCGATCTGTGCGTCAAGGCTGATGGTAACAGGAAGCAAGGGACACAGATGTTTACCCAGGTTCGGGCCCTCTTGATGGAGGTAAAACCCTACTTCCTGCTTGATTAATATTGATGATATGGTTAGTACAAGAGTAGATCTACCACGAGATCATAGAGGCTAAACCCTAAGAGCTAGCCTATGATGGTATGATTGTAATTGTGATCGGCCTTCTAAGGACCAACCTCTCCGGTTTATATAGACACTGGAGAGGGCTAGGGTTTACATGGAGTTGGTTACAAGGAAGGAAATATAATATCCGTATCGCCAAGCTTGCCTTCCACGCAAAGGAGAGTCCCATCCGGACACGGGCCGAAGTTTTGAGTCTTGTATCTTCACGCTTCAATAGTCCGGACATTGTACACAGTCCGGCTGTCCGGATACCCCCTAATCCAAGACTCCCTCAACAGGAACTATTCATCCATAGGTAACCCAACCGACTAGCTACATCTCGCACGGGGGTTCGATCAACTTTAGTAAGCACGCAGCAGCAGCGATCGATCGGGTTCAGTTTGCAGCGAAGGAGTCTTGGTCGGGTTTAGTTAGGAGCGAAGGGATCAGTCGATCGGCTTTAGTACATAGTAGCAGAGATCGCTCGGGTTCAATTATAGTGACACGGCTCGCACCACGTGCGCGTACGAGATAAACGCGCAAACCACACTGCATCACTCGACCTCGACCACCCACCGTAACCGGGAGCTCCCCGATATTTTCCTCACCCTTGCTTTTACCACGATTTTCTCCGTCATGGACGGCCCAAAGAATGTCATGCAAGTGTGTGTCATGATTTTTTGTCATAGAAGTAGGAGCCCACCACATCTATGATGATACTGGGTTTTGTCATAATTATCATCATACAAGTGTCATAAGCATGACAGAAAAGAAATTCGTTCGGCCCATGTGTCTTTTTTTGTAGTGGGTGCACTAAACTATTAAGTAGTCATCATATCAAGCTTGCCAAACATTCATAACATCTGCATCTGCTCCCGCAATAGGTCTATCACCTAGCGGTGTATCAAGGACATAATTCTTCTATGCAGCAATGAGGATAATCCTCAGATTACGGACCCAGTCCGCATCATTGCTACTATCATCTTTCAACTTAGTTTTCTCTAGGAACATATCAAGAAAAGGAAGCTACAACACGAGCTATTGATCTACAACATAATTTGCAAATACTATTAGGACTAAGTTCATGATAAATTTTAATCAATTAATCAAATTTGTCACAGCCCTAGCTTAGTCCTTGCCTGTCTTTGCTTAAGCTTCCATGAATCATGTTTAAATTCTCATTAAACTTGAAATGGGGATTAACAAACCCCAGCACCCCCCCTAGAAATACCAGGTTCAACTGAAAATTGTTTCAATGAACCCAAAATGCCCTTCACAAAATGTTCATCATACCCGGATTGATCTTGAACCTCTGCCAAAAATGGTGCATATTTTCCTAAATCACTTTTGATTGTTGAATTAAATCATAAGGTATTTGAATTTGGACATTTAAATGCTATGAATATTTTTAAACGTCCAAATAATCTTGAAAGCATTCAAGGGCTGTTGGAAATAATTTTAGAAGTGCCCACAATTATTTTCATGATTTTATAATGAGGTTTAGCATTTTTTTACTAAACCAGAAACAAATAACAGAAAAAGAAAAAGAAAACTAAAACAGAAAGGGAGAGAGAGAGAGAGATAGAGAGAGAGAGAGAGAGAAAGAGAGAGAGAGAGAGGCCAGAGGCCACTTACTTGGCTGGGTCGGCCCATCTGGCCAGAGGAGGAGACGGCATGTGCGAGCGAGGCGCCACGCCACCTCCCTGCTCACCTGCCTCACCCAGACCACGGTGACGCCTTGAAGCCCGTCCTTCACGCCACCCTGATCCCCTGGACACCCACTCTTCCCCCTGGCTCCCTCCCTCGCTTGTCCCCGCCATGGCCGAATCCACCGTTCGACCGCCGTCATCGCATGCGTAGCCACCATCGCTCCCTCGTCGCCTGACCGTGTCCATGAGCCTCCCCGACATCTGCTACGCCGAGCCAGCTGAGCCCCGAGCGCTCGCATGCCCTGCACCGCAATCACCGAGCCGTCCCCGACCGCCCGTCGTCGGAGATCCCCCTCGTTGCCCCGATTGCCTCAGCCCCTCCCCGAGCTCGCCGTTCACATCACCGCAACCACCATGAGCTCCTGCTTGTTCTCCCCCTATCCTTTGGCTCTACTACATATCGTAGCAACCGCACCGAGCTCGCCTGCACTCGCCGCCGCCCGCCCTCGCCGCCGACGCGCCTCCGGCGACCAAATGGACCGCCCGGCGTGTCCATCACCCTCACGGCACCGCGCATGAACCCCCTAGCGCCTTAGCTTGCCTGCTCGTGCACCGCAGCGCCACCCGCACCCTCACCCGAGCTCCGGCCGCCGCAGCCAAGCTCCTTGTCGTCGTCTCGGGCCACCCCAGGCTCGGTTGGCACTACCACCCGATGTGCCCTGGTCTCGGGTCTCGCACGAGCCCAGCCACGCTACGAACGGGGCACCACAACACATTCCTGAGCTCGGCGCCGCGTCTGGCCTAACCGGCATTGATCCACTGGGTTTGACCCATTTCACAAGGGATTTGACCGCCCTGGGTCACTAACATGCAGGCCCCGCCCTGCTAATTAACCTAGGTTAGTGTTAATTAAGTTAGGTTAGTTAGTTTAGTCATCGACACGCGAGACCCACTGGTCAGTTTGACCTGGGCCGTCATGTTGGCTCGCTGGCGTCATCCTGACTAAGTGTTGACGTAGTAATTCATTTTTTCTGGAATTAATTTAATTCGAAATATTAGAAAATCCAAAAAAATGCCTAAAATTCAAAAAATCATAAAAAATAATCTATAACTCAGGTTGAAAAGTTTTATATATGAAAAGTTATCAGAAAAAACTAATCTATCCATTGGTACTATTTTCATGCATGACAAAGCAACTTAACCTTGCTGTTAAGATCGAAACAACTGAATGCACTTTGTAATTCATAACTTAGGTTTGAATTTGAATCTCTAGTTCAAATAGACTCAAACCCCTCTGGTTTTAGTTGCATTAGCCCAAATCATAGCATGTTGCCATGTCATGATCATGTATCATATTGTTGCATTGCATTGGTTGTGTTCCTTCTTTGTTTGCCGGTGTTGTTCCCTCTCAGTGGACATTGTTCCGATGTTGTGATAGTTGACACCGATGAAGAGCTATTACTATCTTCAGAAGTGCCAGGCAAGCAAACCCCCTTTGATCATTCCAATACAATCCCACTCTCTCGCTCCTACTCTCTTTTACTACATTAGGACAATAGTGATTCAACTATTACATGTTGCGGTAGCTGAACCCCATTCCTTTGCATGACCTGTCTTTGCCACAGTAAATAGTTGAAACCCACTAGCATGAGTAGGAGTTGCTTGAGCCATGATGTGCCTACTCATTCATGCTTGTTGTCATGCCTACCATTTCTTAGAGTTGTGTCAGGTCTGATTCATCGGGGATGAATTGGAATGTTGTGAACATGTCCTTGATACGTCTCCAACGTATCTATAATTTGTTATTGTTCCATGCTATTATATTATCTGTTTTGGATGTTTAATAGGCATTTATATGCTATATTATATTATTTTGGGGACTAACCTATTAACCGAAATCCCAGTGCCAGTTTTTGTTTTTTGCCTATTTTAGAGTTTCACATAAAAGGAATACCAAACGGAGTCCAAATGGAATGAAAGTGTCACGACGATCTTTCTTAGACCAGAAGGAAACCAGAAGACTTGGAGATGAAGTTGGAAAGCAACGAGGCGGCCACGCGGCAGGAGGGCACGCCCTAGGGGGTAGGGCGCGCCCTCCTACCTCGTGGGCCCCTCGTAGCTCCCCTGACCTAGCTCCTTCGCCTATATATACTCTTATACCCTAAAACATCAAGGAGAGCCACGAAACTTTTCCACCGCCGCAACCTTCTGTACCCGTGAGATCCCATCTAGGGGCCTTTTCCAGCGTCCTGCCGGAGGGGGATTCAATCACGGAGGGATTCTACATCAACACCATTACCTCTTCGATGAAGCGTGAGTAGTTTACCATAGACCTTCGAGTCCATAGCTAGTAGCTAGATGGATTTTTCTCTCTCTTTGATTCTCAATACCATGTTCTCCTCGATGTTCTTCAAGACCTATTCAATGTAATATTCTTTTGCGGTGTGTTTGCCGAGATCCGATGAATTGTGGATTTATGATCAGATTATCTATGAATATTATTTGGTTCTTCTCTGAATTCTTATATGCATGATTTGATATCTTTGCAAGTCTCTTTGAATTATCGGTTAAGTTTGGCCTACTAGATTGATCTTTCTTGCAATGGTAGAAGTTCTTAGCTTGGGGTTCAATCTTGTGGTGTCCTTTCCCAGTGATAGTAGGGGCAGCGAGGCACGTATTGTACTATTGCCATCGAGGATAAAAACATGGGGTTTTGATCATATTGTTTGAGTTAATTCCTCTACATCATGTCATCTTACTTATTGTGTTACTCTGTTCTTTATGAACTTAATACTCTACATGCAGGCAAGAGTCGGTCGATGTGTGGAGTAATAGTAGTAGATGCAGAATCGTTTCAGTCTACTTGACACGTATGTGATGCCTATTTTCATGATCATTGCCTTAGATATCATCATAACTATGCGCTTTTCTATCGATTGCTTGGCAGTAATTTGTTCACCAACCGTAATATTTGCTATCTTGAGAGAAGCCACTAGTGAAACCTATGGCCCTGGGTCTCTTTTCCATTATACAAGTTCTTGTTTACATCTTACTACTTTCTGATCTACTATTTTGCAATCTTTTGCTTTCCGATATATAAACCAAAAATACCAAAAATATTTACTTTACCGTTTATCTATCTCTATCAGATCTCACTTTTGCAAGTGACCGTGAAAGGATTGACAACCCCTTTATCGCGTTCGGTGCAAGTTGTTCATTGTTTGTGCAGGTGTTCTATGACTTGTGTGTTGTCTCCTACTGGATTGATACCTTGGTTCTCAAACTGAGGGAAATACTTACGCTATTTTGCTGCATCAGCCTTTCCTCTTCAAGGGAAAACCAACACAAGTTCAAGAGGTAGCAAGAAGGATTTCTGGTGCCGTTGCCGGGGAGAATTATGCCAAGTCAAGTCAAGATTTGTCTCATGTCAACTTGCCAATTTCTAGCGCCATTGCTGGGGAGATCTACATCAAGTCAAGCCATTCCAAGTACCCATCATAAACTCTTCTCTCTTGCATTACATTATTTTCCATTTGCATCTCTTTTTCCTCTCCCCCACTTCTAAAATGATTTTTGAAAACCTTTGCCTTTTCTTCCCCCTCTTCCGTTTGTCTTTTTTCCTTTGCTTCTTGTGTGGTTGTGTGTTGGTGTGCATGTTTGCTTTGATGGCACAGCCAAAAAACATTGATCCTCACCTTAGGAGGTTGGAAGAGATTGAAAATAATGTTAGAAGTTTTATGTCTTTACAATTTGAGCATAATAATTTCTTTAGGAACAAGCTTAAAGAACAAAAAGGTTTTATGGAGTATATGAATAAAGAGCTCGATGATATGTCTAAAGAAATTTGTGGTTTGAAATCTCAGTTTGCTCATCTTGAAAACTTAGTGGGCCAAATTTCTGATAAACAAGCCACCTTAGTTAATAAGATGACCGCTAAACCTGAAGCTCTAAATAATAATGATGAAGATCTAAAAGTGATTGATGTGACTCCTATTAAATCTTTGTTTTCCAATATGAATCTTGATAAAGATGGGACTAGAGATGAGTCAACTTTAGTTAAAAGGCGTCCCAATGATTCGAAGTTTTTAGATCTAGATGCAAAAATTGATAAAAGTGGGATTGGAGAGGTCAAGACTCTAAGTAGCAATGAACCCACTCTTTTGGATTTCAGGGAATTTAATTATGATAATTGTTCTTTAGTAGATTGTATTTTCTTGTTGCAATCTGTGTTAAATTATCCTCATGCTTATAATCAAAACAAATCTTTTACTAAACATATCATTGATGCTATGATGCAATATTTTGAAGAAAAGCTTGAATTAGAAGTTTGTATCCCTAGAAAACTTTATGATGAGTGGGAACCTACTATTAAGATTAATATTAAAGATTATGAATGATATGCTTTGTGTGATTTGGGTGCTAGTGTTTCTATGATTCCAAAAACTTTGTGTGATGTGTTAGGTTTTCGTGAATTTGATGATTGTTCTTTAAATTTGCATCTTGAGGATTCCACTATTAAGAAAACGATGGGAAGGATTAATGATGTTCTTACTGTTGCAAATAGGAATTATGTGCCCGTAGATTTCATTGTTCTTGATATAGATTGCAATCCTACATGTCCTATTATTCTTGGTAGACCTTTCCTTAGAACGATTGGTGCAATTATTGATATGAAAGAAGGAAACATTAGATTCCAATTTCCATTAAGGAAAGGCATGAAACACTTTCCTAGGAAGAAAATTAAATTGCCTTATGAGTCTATTATGAGAGCCAGTTATGGATTGCATACCAAAGATGGCAATACCTAGATCTATTCGTGTTTTTATGCCTACCTAAGGGCGTTAAATGATAGCGCTTGTTGGGAGGCAACCCAATTTATTTTTGTTCTTTGATTTTTTTGCTCCTGTTTAGTAATAAATAATTCATATAGCCTCTGGTTAGATGTGGTTTATGTTTTAATTAGTGTTTGTGCCAAGTGGAACCTTTAGGATAGCTTACAGTGATAGTTGTGCTGATCCTGCTGAAAACCAGAAACTTTTGCGCTTAGAACATTAGTTTTCAAAATTCACGGATTCGTGATTTTAATCTAATTATTTTTGCTATGGATTGGTACACAAATTTCTCAGGTTTTCCTAATTTGTATGGATTTTTGGAGTTAAAAATTATTCGTGAGTTACAGATTACTACAAATTGTTCTGTTTTTGACAGATTCTGTTTTTCGCGTATTGTTTGCTTATTTGGATGAATCTATGGGTAGTATCGGGGGGTATGAACCATGGAGAAGTTGGAACACAGTATATTTTGCACTAATATAAATAAAGAATGAGTTTGCAACAGTATCTTAAAGTGGTGATTTATTTTCTTATACTAACAGAGCTCATGAGATTTCTGTCAAGTTTTGTGTTGTGAAGTTTTCAAGTTTTGGGTAAGGATTTGATGGACTATGGAATAAGGAGTGGAAAGAGCCTAAGATTGGGGATTCACAAGGCACCCCAAGGTAATATTCAAGGACAACCAAAATCCTATGCTTGGGGATGCCACGGAAGGCATCCCCTCTTTCGTCTTCGTCTATCGGTAACTTTACTTGAGGCTATATTTTTATTCACCACATAATATGTGTTTTGCTTGGAGCGTCTTGTATGATTTGATTCTTTGCTTTTTAGTTTACCACAATCATCCTTGTTGTACACACCTTTTGGGAGAGACACGCAAGAATCATGATTTATTAGAATACTCTATGTGCTTCACATATATCTTTTGAGCTAGGTAATATCGCTCTAGTGCTTCACTTATATCTTTTTAGAGCACGGCGGTGGCTTTATTTTATAGAAATTGTTGAACTCTCATGCTTCACTTATATTATTTTTAGAGTCTTTTAGAACAACATGGTAATTTTCTTGGATTATAAAACTAGTCCTAATATGATGGGCATCCAAGATGGATATAACAAAAACTTTCATATAAAGTGCATTGAATACTATGAGAAGTTTGATTCTTTATGATTGTTTTGAGCTATAAAGATGTTGATATTAGAGTCATGCTAGTGGAGTAGTTGTGAATTTGAGAGATACTTGTATTAAAGTTGTGATTCCTGTAGCATCCACGTATGGTGAAACGTTATGTGATGAAGTTGGAGCATGATTTATTTATTGATTGTCATCCTTTGTGTGGAGGTCGGGATCGCGCGATGGTTAACTCCTACCAACCCTTCCCCGAAGAGCATGCGCGTATTACTTCATTTCGATAACTAATAGATTTTTGCAATAAGTATGTGAGTTCTTTATGACTGATGTTGAGTCCACAGATTATACGCACTCTCACCCTTCCACCATTGCTAGCCTCTCTTGTGCCGCACAACTTTTGCCGGTACCATACACCCACCATTACATTCCTCAAAACAGCCACCATACCTACCTATTATGGCATTTCCATAGCCATTCCGAGATATATTGCCATGCAACTTTCCACCATTCCGTTTTTTATGACACTCTCCATCATTGTCATATTGCTTTGCGTGATCATGTAGTTGACATCGTATTTGTGGCAAAGCCACCATTCATAATTCTTTCATACATGTCACTCTTGAATCATTGCACAACCCGGTACAACGCCGGAGCCATTCACATAGAGTCATATTTTGTTCTAAGTATTGAGTTGCAATTCTTGAGTTGTAAGTAAATAGAAATGTGATGATCTTCATTATTAGAGCATTGTCCCATGTGAGGAAAGGATGGTGGATACAATGATTCCCCCACAAGTCGGGATGAGACTCCGGACGCAAAATAAAAATAAAAAAAATAAAAACAAGAGGCCATAAAAAAATAGAAGGCCAAATTAAAAAAATGAGAGAAAAAGAGAGAAGGGGCAATGTTAATATCCTTTTTCCACACTTGTGCTTCAAAGTAGCACCATGATCTTCATGATGGAGAGTCTCCTATTTTTTCACTTTCATATACTAGTGGGAATTTTCATTATAGAACTTAGCTTGTATATTCCAATGATGGGCTTCCTCAAAATGCCCTAGGTCTTCGTGAGCAAGCGAGTTGGATGCACACCCACTTAGTTTCTTTTTAAGCTTTCATACACTTATAGCTCTAGTGCATATGTTGCATGGCAATCCCTACTCACTCACATTGATATCTACTGATGGGCATCTCCATAGCCCATTGATACACCTAGTTGATGTGAGACAATCTTCCTCTTTTTGTCTTCTCCACAACCACCATATTCTATTCCACCTTAGTGTTATGTCCATGGCTCACGCTCATGTATTGCGTGAAAGTTGAAAAAGTTTGAGAATACTAAAGTATGAAACAATTGCTTGGCTGAAACCGGGGTTGTGCATGATTTAAATATTTTGTGTGATGAAGATAGAGCATAGCCAGCCTATATGATTTTGTAGGGATAGCTTTCTTTGGCCGTGTTATTTTGAGAAGACATGATTGCTTTGTTAGTATGCTTGAAGTATTATTTTTTCATGTCAATACTAAACTTTTGTTTGGAATCTTTCAGATTTGAACATTCATGCCATAGTAAAGAAAATTACATTGATAAATATGTTAGGTAGCATTCCACATCAAAAATTCTGTTTTTATCATTTACCTACTCGAGGACGAGCAGGAATTAAGCTTGGGGATGCTTGATACGTCTCCAACGTATCTATAATTTTTGATTGTTCCATGCTATTATATTATATGTTTTGGATGTTTAATAGGCATTTATATGCTATTTTATATTAATTTTGGGACTAACCTATTAACCGGGAGCCTAGTGCCAGTTTTTGTTTTTTTGCCTATTTTAGAGTTTCGCAGAAAAGGAATACCAAATGGAGTCCAAACGGAATGAGACTTTCGCATGATCTTTCTTGGACCAGAAGGAAACTAGAAGACTTGGAGAGAAGTCGAAGATGCAACGAGGTAGCCACAAGGCAGGAGGGCGCGCCCCCTACCTTGTGGGCCCCTCGTAGCTCCCCTGACCTAGCTCCTTCGCCTATATATACTCTTATACCCTAAAAACATCGAGGGGAGCCACAAAACCACTTTTCCACCGCCGCAACCTTCTGTACCAGTGAGATCCCATCTAGGGATTTTTCCGGTGTCCTGTCGTAGGGGGATTCAATCACGGAGGGCTTCTACATCAACACCATTACCTCTCCGATGAAGCGTGAGTAGTTTACCACAGACCTTCGGGTCCATAGCTAGTAGCTAGATGGCTTTTTCTCTCTCTTTGTTTCTCAATACCATGTTCTCCTCGATGCTCTTGGAGATCTATTCGATGTAATATTCTTTTGGGGTATGTTTGCCGAGATCCGATGAATTGTGGATTTATGATCAGATTATCTATGAATATTATTTGGTTCTTCTATGAATTCTTATATGCATGATTTGATATCTTTGCAAGTCTCTTCAAATTATCGGTTAAGTTTGGCCTACTAGATTGATCTTTCTTGCAATGGGAGAAGTGCTTAGCTTTGGGTTCAATCTTACGGTGTCCTTTCCCAGTGACAGTAGGGGCAGCAAGGCACATATTGTATTGTTGCCATCGAGGATAAAAAGATGGGATTTTCATCATGTTGTTTGAGTTAATTCCTCTACATCATTTCATCTTACTTAATGTGTTACTCTATTCTTTATGAACTTAATACTCTAGATGCAGGTAGGGGTCGGTCGATGTGTGGAGTAATAGTAGTAGATGAAAAATCGTTTTGGTCTACTTGACACGGACGTGATGCCTATGTTCATGATCATTGCCTTAGATATCGCCATAACTATGCGCTTTTCTATCAATTGCTCGGCAGTAATTTGTTCACCCACCGTAATATTTGCTATCTTGAGAGAAGCCACTAGTGAAACCTATGGCCCCGGGGTCTCTTTTCCATTATGCAAGTTATCGTCTACATCTTACTAGTTTCCGATCTAGTATTTTACAATCTTTTACTTTCCGATCTATAAACCAAAAATACCAAAAATATTTACTTTACCGTTTATCTGTCTCTATCAGATCTCACTTTTGCAAGTGACCGTGAAGGGATTGACAACCCCTTTATCACGTTGGGTGCAATTTGTTCATTATTTGTGCAGGTATTCGGTGACTTATGTGTTGTCTCCTACTGGATTGATACCTTGGTTCTCAAACTGAGGGAAATACTTGCGCTACTTTGCTGCATCACCCTTTCCTCTTCAAGGAAAAACCAACACAAGCTCAAGAGGTAGAAGTCCTACTATTGAGAGCTAAGTGTGTGAACATGATTTGGTAAAGGTAGCGGTGAGAGGCCATGTAATAGTACATGGTGGGTTGTCTCAATGAAACCGTCCTCAGGAACTAAGTTCCGTGTTTGTGATTCAAGATAGTTACTACCACACATTGCGTTCCGGTAACTCGACCCCTCTCGGCTTATTAATCACCCCGATCTCTGTCCAGGAGTTGCAACTAGTTTCTGGTGTTTGTAGGTAGTGTTAGTAGTCTACCAAGTGGTAGCCGGCCAGGTGGGCTTGGGACAGACTAGGCACAGTGGCATGGTGTACCAAGTGGCACCCGCATGGTGGGCTTGAGAACCCTGCTCACATCGTTTGGGGCCGTAGTGGAAACCCCGGTCGGACTTCCTTGCGGATGGAACCCGAATAGGTGATAAACCAGGACTAGAGACTTGTGTGGTTAGTCAAGTCGTGGCTGACACCCTCGCTGGGCTTCCGCTTGAAGGTTGCCGAGTACGTGTCATGTAAATGGAAGTAAGGGGCGAGAGCGTGTGTGAAGAAGTACACCCCTGCAGGGTAATGTGATCTATTCGAATAGCCGCATCCACGGATATGGACCACTTGGAACGCTTACATTGTTCATAGACAAGTGGAAGTGGATACTCTAAAATGCGCAAGATAAGCATGAGTGCTATGGATGGCCCTCTCGTATGGAGACGGGAGTGGACCCATAGTGGTGTATTGATATGGTGAATATGTGGACTCGTGTGCGCCACCTCAAAGAGTTACCAACAGTCCTAGTACAGGATAGCCACTAAGTCAAAGATGGCTTGCTGCAGTTAAACGCCACCATCCTTTTTTGATACTGATGCATATGTAGCTAGTTCTGATGTAAGTCTTGCTAGGTACATTTGCACTCACGTTTACTTAATTTATGTTTTTGCAGAGAGACTTCAGTCTCACTAGTAGTTCCATGTGGACTTCGACATTTAGCTTGTTACCTCAGCTACGATCTTGTACCCTTGGGAGGGTCTTGTAGATAGTCAGGCTTCTCAACCTTTTTCATTTGTAGTTGTCTGTACTTAGACATGTTATGCTTCCGTTGCTTCAATGCTCTGTATGTTGGGTCATGTGACCCCTGTTTGTAATAAATGATATGATTGCTCTTCTAGTCCTTTAACTATATGTGTTGTTGAGTTATGTTGTGATGTCATGTTGTATCTACACATATCGTGCATGTTATGTGTATGTGTAACGAGTACTGCTATGTGTGGGATCTGACACCTAGTTGTTTATTCTTGGTAGCCTCTCTTATGGGGAAATGTCTCCTAGTGCTTCCACTGAGCCATGGTAGCTTGCTGCTGCTCTGAAACACATGGGATGATCGACATGTGTATTTCTTTGCTCATGTGCATGTCCCTTCGGGGAAATATCATGCGGTGCTTAAAGGGGTCCTGTTAGCTTGCTACAGCCCAGTTTCACTCGCTGCTGACCGACACGTGCATTGCTGGGTCATGTATGCATGTCCCTGTAAGTTAGTGCCACCTTGGGTTTACGACTAGTCATGTCGGCCCGGGTTCTCTGTCATATGGATGCTAGCGACACTATCATATACGTGAGCCAAAAGGCACAAACGATCCCGGGCCAGGTAAGGTGTCGCCCTGGGGATACCATGCGTGAGGCCAAAGTGATATGATGTGTTACATTCTAGATTGGTGTGACTTAGGATCGGGGTCCCGACAAAATTACTAATGAACTCCCACTTAAATCAACATCCCTCAAGTTCTCTAAGTGATACATGATCCAAATCAACTAAACCATGTTCGATCATCACGTGAGATGGAGTAGTCTTCAATGGTGAATATCTCTGTGTTGATCATATCTACTATATGACTAATGTTCGACCTTTCGGTCTCCAGTGTTCTGAGGCCATGTCTGTACATGCTAGGCTCATTAAGTTTAACCCAAGTATTATGCATGTGCAAAACTGCCTTACACCCGTTGTATGTGAACGTAGAGTCTATCACACCCGATCATCACGTGGTGTCTCGAAACAACAAACTTTTGCAACGGTGCATACTCGGGGAGAACACTTATATCTTGAAATTTAGTGAAGGGGTCATCTTATAATGCTACCGTCGTACTAAGCAAAATAAGATGCATAAAAGATAAACATCACATGCAATCAAAATATGTGACATGATATGGCCATCATCATTTCGTGCTTTTGATCTCCATCTCCAAATCATCGTCATGATCTCCATCGTCACCGGCTCGACACCTTGATCTCCATCGTTGCGTCGTGGTCGTCTTGCCAACTATTGCTTCTACAACTATTGCTAACGCATAGCGATAAAGTAAAGCAATTACATGGCATTTGCATTTCATACAATAAAGAGACAACCATAAGGCTCCTGCTGGTTGCCAATAAATTACAAAACATGGTCATCTCATACAATAACGTATATCACATCATGTCTTGACCATATCACATCACAATATACTCTGCAAAAACAAGTTAGACGTCATCTACTTTGTTGTTGTAAGTTTTACGTAGCTGCTAAGGGTTTCTAGCAACAACCGTTCTTACCTATGGAAAAAACCACAACGGTGATTTATCAAGTTTGTTGTATTAACCTTCTTCAAGGACCGGTCACAGTCAAATTCGATTCAACTAAAGTAGGAGAAACAGATACCCGCCAGCCACCTTCATGCAAAACTAGTTGCATGTCGGTCGGTGGAATCGGTCTCATGTGCGTGGACATGTAAGGACGGTCCGGGCCGCTTCATCCCACAATGACTCTGAATCAAAATAAGACGTTGGTGGTAAGCAGTATGAACATCACTTCCCACAACTTCTTTGTGTTCTACTCGTGCATATCATCTACGCATAGACCTGGCTCATGATTCCACTATTGGGAATCGTTACATGGAAAACAAAAAATTCTACGCACACGCAATGATTATCCATGAAGATGCATAGCAACAAGGGGGGGTAGTGGGCCTACATACCCTCGTAGATCATAAGCGGAAGCGTTTCACAGCGCGGTTGATTTAGCCGAACTTCTTCGCGCTTCAACCGATCAAGTACCAAACACATGACACCTCCGCGTCTGCACACATTCAGCTCGGTGACGTCCCTCGCCTTATTGATCCAGCAAGACGTCGAGGTAGTAAAGGAGTTCCGTCAGCACAATAGCATGGTGACGGTGACGGTGAAGTGATCTCCGCAGGGCTTCGCCTGAGCACTACGAAAATATGACCGGGGGTGTAAACGGTGGAGGAGGCACCGCACATGGCTAGTCAATTGTTTGGTGTGTGCTAGGCACCCCCTCCCACATATATATAGGTGGGACGGAGGGAGGATCATCCAAAGGAGGCGCCCAAGTAGGAGGAATCCTACTTGGAGTCCCTCCCAAGTCGCGCCCCTCGCTGCCTTATATAGGTGCAGGAGAAAGGCATGGGAGGGTGCCCCCTTCCTTTCTCCCATGAGAGGGAAAGGTAGGAGGGGCTAGCCCTCCCCCCTTTCCTTCCCTTAGGGAATGTTGTCCAAAGAAGGGACGCACCAGTGAATGGTGTATTCCCCCCCCCCATTGGCCCATTAGGCCCATATCTTTGTCGGGGGTGCCCGAAACTCCTTTTCGGTGACCCGATAAGTACCCGGTACCCTTTGAAACACTTCTGGTGTCCAAATACCATAGTCCTATATATAAATTTTTATCTCTCGACCATTTCAAGACTCGTCGTCATGTCCGTGATCTCAGCCGGAACTCCGAACAGCATTCGGTCACCAAATCACATAACTCATATAATATTATATCGTCATCGAACGTTAAGCGTGCGGACCTTACGGGTTCGAGAACTATGTAGACATGACCGATACACCTCTCCGGTCAATAACCAATAGCGGAACCTGGATGCCTATATTGGCTCCTACATATTCTACGAAGATCTTTATCAGTCGAACCGTTATGACAACATACGTAATTCCCTTTGTCTATCGGTATGTTACTTGCCCGAGATTCGATCGTCGGTATCTTCATACCTAGTTCAATCTCGTTACCGGCAAGTCTCTTTACTCGTTCCATAATACATCACCTCAAGACTAACTCCATAGTCATTTGCTTGCAAGCTTATGATGTGTATTACCGAGAGGGCCCAGAGATACCTCTCCAATACTTGGAGTGACAAATTCTAATCTCGACCTATGCCAACTCAAAAAACACCTTCGGAGATACCTGTAGAGCATATTTATGATCACCTAGTTACGTTGTGATGTTTGATAGCTCCCAAAGTATTCCTTCGGTATTCGGGAGTTGCATAATCTCATAGTCAAAGGAATAAGGATTTGACATGAAGAAAGCAATAGCAATAAACTGAACGGTCATTATGCTAAGCTAACAGGTGGGTCTTGTCCATCACATCATTCTCCTAATGATGTGATCTCATTATAAAATGACAACACATGTCCATGGTTAGGAAACATTAACCATCTTTGATCAACGAGCTAGTCTAGTAAAGGCTTACTAGGGACACGATATTTGTTTATGTATTCACACATGTATTTAAGTTTCCGATCAATACAATTCTAGCATGAATAATAAACCTTTATCATGAATAAAGAAATATAAAATAACAACTTTATTATTGCCTCTAGGGCATATTTCCTCCATTAATACCAGTGGTCAGTGAGTTTCGAGATGTATTCCCTAAAGAATTGCCAGGAATGCCACCAGATCAGGAACTCGAATTTGCTACTGTTCTCGTGCCAGGAACGGTACCCATATACAAGAAATATTACCGGATGCCTTCATCCGAACTAGTTGAGCTGAAGGAACAACTTGATGAGATGCTCAAGAAACGATACATCTGCCCAAGTTCTTCACCAAGGGGATCACCTGCCATATTCGTGAACAAGAAAGATGGTAGTCTTTAGATGTGCATAGAGTACCGCCAGCTCAATGATGTCACTATCGAACAAGTACCCACTCCCCAGAATTGATGATTTGTTCGATCAACTGAATGGAGCTAAAATATTTTTTAAGATTGATTTAAGGATCGGGTATCATAAACTCAAGATCAGGAAGGAAGATATTCCTAAGACCACATTTACCACTCGTTGCGGTCTATACGAATACATAGATATGTCCTTCGGGCTGACAAATGCCCCTGCCTTCTTCATGCATATGATGAACAAAGTGTTCATGGATTTCTTGTACAATTTCGTGGTGGTCTTCATAGACGATATTCTCATATACTCCAGGGGATAAGAAGAGCACAAAACAACATCTCTGAGCAGTATTGGAAAGGCTTCGTGACCACCAGTTATACGCAAAATTCGTCAAGTGTGAGTTCTAGGTTAAGCAAGTTGGATTCTTGGGGCACATTCTCTCTGTCGAAGGAATAGCTGTGGATCCAAGCAAAGTCAAGGATGTGCTAAAATGGCCAGCACCCACGACGGTGAAAGAGATCAGAAGTTTTCTAGGGCTCGCTAGTTATTACCGTCGATTCATTGAAGGCTTTTCCAAGATTGCTAAGCCAATGATAGAACTGTTCAAGAAATACCAAAAATTCATATGGTTTGAAGACTGTGAAAAGAGCTTTAATGAATTGAAGACTCGTTTAACTTCAGCACCCATATTGACGCTTCCAGAGATTTATTGAAGTTTTGACGTATACTGTGACGCATCTTGATACGTCTCCATCATATCTATAATTTTTTATTGTTCCATGCCAATATTCTACAACATTTACATACTGTTGGCAACTTTTTATACTATTTTTGGGACTAACATATTGATCCAGTGTCCAGTGGTAGTTCCTATTTGTTGCATGTTTTTTGTTTCGTAGAAAATCCATATCAAACAGAGTCCAAACGCAATAAAAACTTACAAATATTTTTTGGAATATATGTGATTTTTGGGAAAAAGAATCAACGCGAGATGATGCCCGAGGAGTCCACGAGACCAGAGGCGCGCCCCAGGGGGTAGGGAGCGCCCTGGCCCTCGTGGCCACTCCATAAGGCAGTTGGGGCCCTTCTTTCACAGCAAGAAAGCTAATATCCGGATAAAAATCATGTTAAAATTCCAGCCTAATCGGAGTTATGGATCTCCAGGAATTTAAGAAACGGTGAAAGGCCAGAATCTGGGAGCGCAGAAACAGAAGGAAACGGAGAGAGAGAGAGAGAGAGCCAATCTCCGCCTCCATGGAAGCCAAGGACCAGAGGGGAAACCCTTCTCCCATCTAGGGGGAAGGTCAAGGAAGAAGAAGAAGAAGGGGGGGCTCTCTCCCCCTCTCTCCCGGTGGCGCCGGAACGCTACCGGGGCCATCACCATGCCGACGATCTACACCAACAACTTCACCGCCGTCATCACAAACTATCTCCCCCTCTATGCAGTGGTGTAACACCCCTTCTCCCCATTGTAATCTCTACTTAAACATGGTGCTCAACGCTTTATATTATTTCCCAATGATGTATGGCTATCCTATGATGTTTGAGTAGATCCGTTTGGTCCTATAGGTTGATTGATGATCGTGATTGGTTTGAGTTGCATGTTTTATTATTGGTGTTGTCCTATGGTGCTCTCTGCATCGTGCAAGCGTGAGGGATCCCCGTTGTAGGGTTTGCAATATGTTCATGATTTGCTTATGCTGGGTGGCGTGAGTGACAGAAGCACAGACCCAAGTAAGTAGGTTGTTTGCGTATGGGAATAAAGAAGACTTGATACTTTAATGCTATGGTTGGGTTTTACCTTAATTATCTTTAGTAGTATGGATGTTTGCTAGAGTTCCAATCATAAGTGCATATGATCCAAGAAGAGAAGGTATGTTAGCTTATGCCTCTCCCTCATATAAAATTGCAATAGTGATTACTGGTCTAGTTATGGATTGCCCAGGGACAAATAACTTTATTGTGACAAAAAGATATTTACTAAAAATAATTTAGTTGCTTCTTTATCTAAACAGCCCCTATTTTTTTTATGTGCTCTTTATTATCTTGCAAACCTATCCAACAACACCTACAAAGTACTTCTAGTTTCATACTTGTTCTAGGTAAAGCGAATGTTAAGCGTGTGTAGAGTTGTATCGGTGGTCGATAGAACTTGAGGGAATATTTGTTCTAACTTTATCTTCTTGTTTGGTTCGACACTCTTACTTATCGAAGGAGGCTACAACTGATCACCTATACTTGTGGGTTATCAAGACCTTTTTCTGGCGCCGTTGCCGGGAGCAATAGCGTGGGGTGAATATTCTCGTGTGCGCTTGTTTGCTTTATCACTAAGTAGATTTTATTTGTTGTTCTACGTTGTTTTCAATCTTTAGTTATGGGTAGGAAACGCAAAATACCAAAAAAAATTAGTTGTACCTACTAAACCAGTGGTTGAAGAACCACCCAAAATCTATCATACTGCTGAAGCTTTTTACTTGGATCATCTTTGATCCCTATGTGCTCGTGCTGAAACCCCAACTAGCTTATTTGAGGGCAAATCCTTAGATGAGCATGCTTGTTATGTGCGACACCGCTTATCTCAAAAGGGAAACTTTTACTGGATCAAATTCATCCTAATGAACAAGTTGGTTGAATGGTACGGTTTATTTTCATCCCACCACTTTCAACCGTTTTTTTCGCTGGTTTTTTTCATCTCCGCTACCCCCGCAAGCGCACCCAAAAAAAACCTCACGATTCCCGTCCCTACGAGACATTGAATTCCCTCCAGTACGTACGACATCCTTCGCCGCCGCCCTGTCTGTGATTCGTAGAGAAGCCGCCGTCCGAGACGCCGCCGCCGCGCCTCCAGGGCGGGGCGGTTTGATCCCCTGCCGTCGCCGACGTACTGGATCGACGCCGTCGTCGCCGTCCGAGGGCAGTGCACTTTCAAATATCAGGTATGCTGCCTAGATCTCATCTGCGCTTTCAATATCAGGTATGCTGCCTTAGATCTCATCCGGGGCCAACACGTATGTTTATCTTGGGTAATCATTCTGTACAAACTTGATTCATCGTGGTCATGACCTGGACGTAATAAACTTTATTCGATCAAAACGGCTCCTGATGGATTACATCTCAGGATGCCATAAACTTTAGCCTGTCACGAGGTTGGTCGCCTTGGACATCCGGATATTGAGAGATAAGCAGACATGCAGTATCTAATAAAACACTTTTTGTATGTGGGCATTGCCAGTTCCCAGTTGATAGTTTGGTCCACTTCCCCAACTGAAGACTTCCGTTCCAACTAAAATGGAAAAAGGTAAGGAGGATTTGTAAGTGCATCGTAAATAATTATAGACAAATTAACTGTCTCCCAAAACAGAAGAGAGGCATGCTACCTGAATTGGGAGAATCCACATTAGCCTGTGGTACAGGGCCAGAGAGAAGATCAATAGGTATACGACCCTTGGTGTCCTCCAAATTTAGCCTGGCTACGACCTCGTTAATGCTGGTGCAAATTGGCCATGAGGTACAGTGGAGCAAATTGGTGACCCATCTTCTCAGCCGCCATGGAGGAAGCCAAAGGAACCACCAGATATGGGGAAGCGGTGCTGGGGTAGATCTCTTGTGCTGCAAAAGGACAGGAATAGTAATTCAGGTTACCCAGAAAATCAGGAAACTGAATGTATACTTCAAGAGGAAAATCAGTTGTTCTTATTATACTTCAAGAGGAAAATCTGGGTACCCAGAAAACTGAATGCAAACAGGTAAGTAATTCATGCAAGTACCTAAGCAAAATCAGGTGTGAAAAATCAAGTTTGCTTAGTATACTTCCATAGGAGACTCAGTCTACCCAGAAAACTGAATGCAAACAGGTAAGTTATATGAAGTCTATATGAAGTACTGAAATTTCACATGAAGTGTATATGAAGTACTGAATGCAAACAGGTAAGTTATATGAAGTCTATATGAAGTAACTAAGCAAAATCCCTACTGAAAATGGTGACAACCAAAATCTATATATGAAGTACAATACACACATCAAGTGTTTGTGCTCTTCAGCAACTGTTGGCAATCTGTACTTACCTGTTTGCAATATCATAGATAAGAAAGTCCATTCATAAAAATCAGATCACAAACCATTAGCCATCTTGAAGTACTTTGGCACGATCTGATGAATCTCTATTTTTTTGCTGTCAGTTCATAGGTACATGAGGAATCCACAAAGCAAAGCAGCGGAACAAATGACTTTGTCAGATGTACCTCCAGGTATAACTTTGTTTATAAAACTTGCTATACATGTCAAGCACTATCCCGCGCTGCTTTGCTGATGAGTAATGAAGTTGTTGCAGATCAGATGGAGGGGACAAATGGTCATGAGATTTACCCAAGTAGTCCAGGTATGAGTTTGTGCGGATATAGTAATCATAAGTTTATGCTTTTAATGTGATCAATTCTACCCATGGTTGTACGAACATCCTTCAAAACAGAGGATACTTGAACAGACCAAACTACTGGTTCTTCCCCAGCCCACTGATGGTGATAGCACAAATGTTCAACGACCTTCCCATCTGATTTCAGGTGAGTATTAAACATAAAATGCTTAATTGACGCTCTTCAGTTAGCAGTACACAGACTTGTTCTATCCAATAACTGTTATTTTTACATCAAGCAGACAGCCCCACAAAATGGGAAGAACCTTCGTTTGTGCCTCCCAGTTGTCTCACACAAGTTTGTGCCACAGATGTAGCACAAACTTCAAATGGTATTAACTGACGGCGGCATTTCTACGTAAACCGTATATCATGCCCACAGGGGTATTAACCCAGCTTATGGCTTTTGTGTTGTTCCAGAGCTCTAGATGCATCTCATATAGATGGAGGAAGACATGTGGGGATTAATGCGTTAATGCGTGATGCCTTACAAGTTTGACCCGTGTCTGATGCAACATCCGATTACATGACTACGGCATCTGGAGTGAATGTCGCCAAACAAACTACGCAAGGTAACTTGTCTGACGAAAAAAAGGGAGCAGATAAATGCCAGGAGACGAGCTGCTTATCGGAAGAAAAAGAGAATGATGCGGTCAAACTCCATGGTGACATTCAAACTTCCCTTACAATGTCAGGTATGAATGTTTGTTTTTTAATCAGTACAGATGAACAATTAATACATCATGCTTTTTTGGTTCGACAAGTCTCACATGTTGCTCCTTCAATGACAATTAACTAGCTAGCATGCAACATAATAACAATGAAAAGAGGGAGATAATAAACACGCAGAGGTGGGCAGCTTATCGGAAGAAAGATGATGAGGTTACCGTTGATCTTGAAGCAGTTGTGCAAAATGTTCTTCGGGCCCTCCGAAGTTCACACCTCTGGAAGGGTATGCGCCAGCTAAGGTCGTCACGAACATGAGGGCTCATAATGACACCTGGTTTGCGGATTACTTGCTAAGAGTAGGCAATGGCACCGAGGAAGTTGATGATCAAGGAAACATACGACTCCCTGAAGATATTTGTGTGCCGTCTACAGGCGAGGGTGACGACCTAGAGAAGCTGATTGACCATGTGTTTCCGAGACTAGATGACAACATGTCCGATCCGAATTACATGACTTCACGTGCAATCCTCTCCACCACGAATGACAACGTCGACAAGATAAACATACGCATGGTAGAGCATTTTCGGGGAGAAGAAGTAATCTACCATAGCTTTGACAGTGCAGAAGACGCCCCGTATGGCTACTACGCTCCTGAGTTCCTAAATGGATTGACTCCCAACGGTCTGCTTCCGCATGCACTCAAACTGAAGCTCAACTGCCCTGTCATACTTCTGAGGAATATTGATCCAGCTAATGGTCTGTGTAACGGGACAAGGCTTGTGGTGCGAGGTTTCGAGAGGAACGCCATCGACGCAGAAATCATGATCGGATAACCCGCAGGTAGGAGGGTATTCCTTCCTCGAATACCAAGGCTCAAGGACAGACGATTCCGATTGTTGGCATGTACCTACCTAATCCGGTGTTCTCTCATGGTCAACTCTATGTCGCATTGTCTCGAGCCACCGCAAAGAGAAATATAAAGATCCTCATTAAGAAGGAGAAGGAGAATGCCAAGAAGCAAAGCGGTAAATCTAAGAAGCGAAAAGACCTGCCTGAAAATCGTCTATAAGGAAGTCCTTACAGGCTGAACTCCGCTCTTAAATATGTGAGAGGATTTACTCTTATGCTACAGGTAATTTGGTGCTCTTTGGTGTCTTTGTACATATCTCTATCTTTTGATGTTGGCAATTGAACTTTATTATGTAAATAATATAAGGCAAGTATTAATAATATTGCCTCGGATTTGTGACTTTGCAAGTTGCTAAATTTTGTTGTATGTGACATTATTTATTGTTTTGCTGGTTTGCGTATGTATATTATTCTTTTGTTGTTTTGTAATCAATCATCTACTACATCTAAACCAGGCTTTGTTTTCCTGCACAAATATTGCACATTGCCTTGATCACTCCATTCTTGTAAAACTAGACTCCATTGGAGTGTTCTACATTAGAGAAATATTTATGATGTGGCCCCAAATCAGGCACAGTCAATGTTATTTATTTTTGTTTACTATGTCATT
This sequence comes from Triticum aestivum, assembly GCF_018294505.1. NCBI lineage: Eukaryota > Viridiplantae > Streptophyta > Magnoliopsida > Poales > Poaceae > Triticum > Triticum aestivum. The sequence continues at coordinate 389,138,462 of NC_057807.1, read as the reverse complement.
TTTTTGACCGATGAGTATCTTTGGTATTAGAACTCCAGTTACACCAATTGGTTATTTGCATCTCAAGTTAATTAGTCGCTGTTGATCAAAATGAAATGTGGCCATTGGTTCTTCGATAATTGATGGTACAGATGGTCAAAGCAACAATGATATACCTCACTGGATTAATGGTATAGAAGTAGCTTATTTATGTTTGTTCCTTTTCTTTTACTCCTGGGCCATGAACAGATGAGGGCATGAACAGAAGTGCTAGGTGCATATAAATTCAGAGGACACTTTGCTCAAGTTATATGCACGGTGCACCAGCAAAGTGCTTCTACAAGTACTCCTAGCAGTTCAGAACTGCAAATACTCCTACTGCAAACAAAATTCAGTAAATTTCAGTGCATCTACTGCAAACTAAATTCAGTGCATCAACTCCATGTACTCCTAGAGTACTCTTTCTTTGAAATTTAGTGCATCTACTGGAAACAAAATTCAGTAAATTTCTAGCAACTACTCCTACTACACACAAAAAATGAGTGAATTAAGCATGCAGACATACCTGATGCTCCAGGGGCATAAAACGATAATCTTCAGAGCTGTTGCAGTTGGATCAGAATCCAATTCTCAGTGGCAATGCCATATTTAATCATAAAATCCTTAAGAAGAAGGCGCAAGAACTTCAAATGTTCCTTTTTACGCAATTCGATTTGATGCAAGGAATGAGCTTCCTTAACAATAATCGTTAACCTGGATAAAGAGGAGCATTTGCTTTAGGTGAAAAAAATAAAAATAAAGGTTAAAAATTTCTAGAAGGTGGTACAGCGCTGAATATAACAAAATGAGGTTCTCAATTGTCAACTTACAGTACGGTATGTCTATGGAAATAAAGTACACAATAAGTCAGGAAATCTTAGCATCGCATAACCAAAGGAGATTTATTAATGCTTGCTATAGAAGATGAGAACAGTAGGAAAAAAGATAAAGTACTAACATTGACAAGGGAGAACATCAACTTGTGAGAAATAAGGAAGGACAAGAGGTAAGCTCACCGTCTCGAGCTTGCAAGTAATGTCATGTTGATGTAACAATATCGTTGAATCTTTAGTAGGATCTGATATTCTTTTAGGCGATAAAGTACGCATGGGCTTCTTCTGAGTGTCTCATCTCACAATCCGGAACGTCAACATGCAGACATGTTATTCCCTGAAAAATCAAATCGTGATCAATATATTGTTCACCCTGACAAGCAACAAGAAAGTTTATAAAGTTATACTAACCAGGTTCTTTTCAATTATTACTTTACATTTAGTACACCCTACAACTAATTTCTTCTCATAACCACACAAGTCAATGAGCCTCTTGGCCAGGTGATCGTCAATAGAATTATTAGCGAAGTCAACTGGGGAGGGCACCGTCTCATTTCATAGGAATTCTTTCAGACTCTAAATAAACACAGAAGATAATTAAGAAGCTTGTCAAATACAGTATAAAGCAAGTGTCTAAATCATGAAAGGAGGCAGGATCGTTGATTAAAAAATGGGAGCGTTACAAACAAGCGGTGGCAAGCATTACCAAAAGTCCTGTAGAAAAAGCAGAGTAATCGATTAGATGATCTTGAGTTTTTCATTGATGACAGCCAAATCTTAAGGAGCATCAGCAAGGAAAAAATAAGAACCTTTGCTGGATCATTGAGGTAGTCCCCATCAAAAGAGAAAATTGCAATGCCAACGGGTGCTTCATATAGCAGTATAATAGTCATGTCTCCTGTCGGGAAACCAAGTAAAGTACACACGGGATTCATCTGACTCCAAATTATGATCTCACAATCCGGAACATCAACATAAAGACAGGTTATTCCCTGAAAAAGCAGGTGGTGGTCAGTACTGTTCACCCAGACAGAAGCAACAAGAAAGCTTACAAAGTATACTAACCAGGTTCATTTCAATTATTCTTTTATATTCAGCACTTCCCACAACTAATTAGTTCTCAGAACCACATAGTTCGGTGAGCCTCTTGGCTAGGTGATCATCAATAACGTTATTAACTATGTCAATGGGACAGGGCACTGTCATTTTGTATGAGTTCTTTCAAACTCTAGGAAATAAACATAGAAGGGATTTAAAAATCTTGTCAGATACAATACAAGTGTCTAAATCACGAAAGAAGCAGGGTATTTGACAAAGCAGTGCGTCAATCATAAAGTATAGTGTTTCTTAAGCCTTTGTATGTATGTTTCTCTCAGTAATGCTCTCGAATGTTCATGCATAGAGCTAGATGTCTGGATTCTTCCATTCTTGGTAGGATTACCATGTCAGAGCTCATTCATCCCTAGCTAGGAAGATCTAACCACTCAGTGAAAAATCTGATTTTTGGGTCGGCCCTAGCTAAGCTGCTGCAAGCAATTTTGGGTCGGCCCTAAGTAACTGAACGATTACAGAAATCTGAATTCGACATGAGCTCCACAGAATGAAGTAGTTCTTATTATCTGTTCTATGTCATTGGTAGGTATCCACGCTAGCTACAGCCTCCACTTTTCTGAAAAACTGCTACACGCGCAAGACAAAAAGAAAATCCACAGATTGCCCAACCACAACAAGGAACAAAACATCTTCCCCTCGAGAGGAAAAGGCAGGGGGGCAAAGGTAGGCAGAGCATCGAGACGAATCGATTCATCCAGCCGACGAGCTAGCGAGCCAGCCAATCCATTCGGAACAGAGCCCGCACGCACCCGCAGAGGAAGCGCGGAGTGAGGGAGGGAGGGAGGGAGGTGGTAGCAGGAAGGGGGAGGCGCACCCGCACTTGTCGCAGAGCACGGCGAAACCGCCAGATCGCAGCGGCCAGTCCTTCCTCCACTCGCACACCCCCGCCGCCGTCGGAGCGGGCGCGCCGCACACCGCCTTCATGCACCTCGCCGCCGCCGCCGTGAGAAATGAGGGAGCCGGTTGTGCGTGCACCTGATCGACGTCGGATGAGTGGAGGGGAAGGGATGAGATGGGGCGGCGGTGGGAGATGAAGTCGCCGCCTGTGGGGGGAGAGCGGAGGGAGTGGAGTGGGTGAGATCTGTGCGGGAATGGAGAGACTGGTGCTGGTTGGGTTTTTTTTTTGAGTAATACTACTGCTTTTTCTTTATAACTTGGAGTAATACTGATGGGTTGGGTGCTGGTTAGCCGATTTGGGCCTTTGACGTTTGCTTTTCGGAGGAAAGATACACTCAAGTATATACATTGGATCATATGAATAAATGTTGTTTATACTTATTACATATATTCAGAGTATCACAAAAAAACAAAATTTTGAGAAAAGAAACCGAATATACTTGGTTTATGTTGGATTGCTTGCATGTTTTTAAGTTTTGTATGACAATTTTCCTTAGCCTATATAAAAGAATTAAAAATTCTCAAAAAAATATAAATAGATTAAAATGATTTAAGAAATTTCAGATGACATATTTTTTATATATGAACATTATAGTTGGTTGTTTGCTCCGAAAGAAATGCAACATCTTTTTTGTAATAATATGAAAAACGGTTTTTCTTTTTTACAAAATAGAACAGCTGTGTTTGTTTCACTCTTAATTTTATTATACTCCCTCCGTCCGAAAATGCTTGTCCTAGAAATGATTGTATCTAGACTTATTTTAGTTATAGATACATCCATTTTATCCATTTCTAGGACAAGTATTTCCGAACGGAGGGAGTATATTATATATGTTTATATGATGCAGTAGCAAATATCATTTATATTTCATCATAGATAAAAAGTGATGGGTTCCGACATACACATTGATGTAACGATGACAGACCGGACTGAAACACGACGAGAAGAGGTATATAGCTAATCAATCTTTGTTTGTGTCTTATACATGATAATACAAAATGTTTATTTTTTACATATTATTATTTTTCAGAATATAGGAGACATAGATATGGATTTTGGAGATGCACAAAAAGAATGCATCAACAAGGGTTCCGAACCGGCGACGCTGAAAGGGGCCGAAAATTCACCGAGTTTTTCACAACATAATGATGTGGAGACGGTGATATCTCATAAAAAACCAAAAAAGGATGCCAATTTACATGTTATCGCACAAGGTATTCTTTTCAATGTTATTATCAATCTTTCCTTCGTCATATTGCTCTTTGTATTCAACCAATTTGTCTCATTTTTATATTAATTTGGCTCATTTTTGTATCATGTCGATAGACTATGTTTGTACCCCTAGGGATATTACAATCATCAAATCAATCATGTCTACCCCCAAGAAAACCATGTTCGTGGACGTTGAAGATGTCGTAGTATCAACGATGATTTGGAATGCCTTATGAAGGTGATATATCCTTACACGATGGTGTAAGACCAATTGCATAAACTATGTAATTAATAATATAAATGATACTCCCTCCGTTCCAAAATATAGTGTGTCCTAGGTTCCCGCATTTCAACTATGACCATAAATTTAAACAACAAGACCGACTGCGGCGGGACCAAAAGTTATACCAGTGAATTTGTATTCAAAAGAAGTTTTCAATTATATAATTTTTTTCTCCCACTACAATCGGTCTCATTGGTTAAATTTATGGTCAAAGTTGAACCTTGGAATACGCGGGTGCACTATATTTTGGAACGGAGGGAGTATATAATATAGTAGAACATAGATATAATCTAAACGTGGAATTATAGTTGATAAATGCTTACATATATTGCATGCTGGCTCACAACCATCTACGACACATGGCGTGTGAAAAGGTACATATTCTTAGCACGTTCGTTTCTGGCCAGATGAAAGAAGACGGAGAAAAAGACATAGACCCATCAAAATATTGTCACTTCTTACAACATGTTAATACTTATCTACAACAAGATATACTTAGTATCGCCTCATTATCCATGCATATCATGATGTATTTTTTTAATTAATCCATGTGTATAATGATTTATTATTTTTTATATTTAATTGTGACTACGACTTAATGATATTTACACCAGCTATTCATTCCAATTAACATGCCTCCGACTTATTGGTATCTGGTAGTCATTAATGCCAAGAAAACGTGAGATTCAAGTATTGGACTCACTTGGTTCTCGGATCGAACGGAGTGACCTTACTACTACGGTAACTACTATTATTTTTTGGTCCTCTTAACATATGTTTTGTTCGCCTTAACCCCTACTATTTTCCATATATAAATTAGTTATGAGGACTTGAAAAGCGTCTGAAACTTGGAGAACAGAGTCCGGAGTTTAACAGAGATCATAAGTGGCTCGATCTCAATGTTACAAAATGGAATGTCGTAGAATAGTTTCATGAGGCAATACAAACGGATCGGTAAGCACTTGTCACAAATTGAAAAATATTGTGTTTGATACACATGAACACAAAAAATATCATACAATAAAAAATATTGATAGTAAAATGTCGTAGTGTATCTATTAGTTGATGAAGCAGTTTTTATTATACTTGCTCAAACATTGTGCAAATAAAGGTAAAGACAACTTGCCTGATATTGTGAGACAATTTCTTAAGTGCATCAAGGAGATCTCAATACTTTGTAATAGATTTTTAGTTGGATCATCACTTTATATGCATACATTGTTAATGTGCTATTTTGTTATCACTTTACATTACAAAGTTAAGTGGACTTCAATTATTATGCAATTGTGACTGTGATATATTGTCTCTATCTGTTACCATTTCAGAAGCCTGTGGCAACGCACGGGCATTCTACTAGTTATCTTTAGTAGTATGGATGTTTGCTAGAGTTCCAATCATAAGTGCATATGATCCAAGAAGAGAAGGTATGTTAGCTTATGCATCTCCCTCATATAAAATGGAATAGTGATTACTGGTCTAGTTATGGATTGCCCAGGAACAAATAACTTTATTGTGACAAAAAGATATTTACTAAAAATAATTTAGTTGCTTCTTTATCTAAACAGCCCCTACTTTTTTTACGTGCTCTTTATTATCTTGCAAACCTATCCAACAACACCTACAAAGTACTTCTAGTTTCATACTTGTTCTAGGTAAAGCGAATGTTAAGCGTGCGTAGAGTTGTATCGGTGGTCGATAGAACTTGAGGGAATGTTTGTTCTACCTTTATCTTCTTGTTTGGTTCGACACTCTTACTTATCGAAGGAGGCTACAACTGATCCCCTATACTTTTGGGTTATCAAGACCTTTTTCTGGCGCCGTTGCCGGGAGCAATAGCGTGGGGTGAATATTCTCGTGTGCGCTTGTTTGCTTTATCACTAAGTAGATTTTATTTGTTGTTCTATGTTGTTTTCAATCTTTAATTATGGGTAGGAAACGCAAAATACCAAAAAAAATAGTTGTACCTACTAAACCAGTGGTTGAAGAACCACCCAAAATCTATCATACTGGTGAAGCTTTTTACTTGGATCATCTTTGATCCCTATGTGCTCGTGCTGAAACCCCAACTAGCTTATTTGAGGGCAAATCTTTAGATGAGCATGCTTGTTATGTGCGACACCGCTTATCTCAAAAGGGAAACTTTTACTGGATCAAATTCATCATTTGCAATGCTATGCTTGGAATTTATGTGAAATATATGATTTTACTTGTTGTTCTGAAGACCCTAAGAAACAGAGTCCCTACCAATGTGAGTTTAGTGATAATGGAATCGTATCTTCGTATGCTAAGGTTGTTTATAATTACTATGACGTTCAACAAATTGAAGAATTTGTTGCTTTTAAGGGTGCTTATGAAATTTCTTCTTTGATTGGAAGTATGATGCTACTCTTTACAAATCTGAAAAAAATTCCATGCTTAAATATTGTTATGATAATTATGCTTCTAATGCCTATGTTAAACCATATATTGAGGACTCCTTCATTGTCCAAGAAGAGACTAACATTTTGCAGGAGCCTATGGAAGAAGAAATTGATGGAACTGTGAGCTCCTTGGATGAAAGAGATGATGAGGAGAGCGAAGAACAAAAGGAGGAAGTGCGGATTAGCTACCCGTGCCCACCTTGTGATGAGAGTAACCCTCCAAATCATACATTGTTTAATGTTTCTTCATTCTTACGAAAGGATGAATGCTATGATCCCGTTAATTCATTTGAAATATCCCTTTTTGATGAACTTGATAATTGCTATGCTTGTGGACAAGATGCCAATACGAATTATGCTTATGGAGATGAACTTGCTATAGTTCCTTATGTTAGGAATGAAATTGTTGCTATTGCACCCACACATGATAGTCCTATTATCTTTTTGAATTCTCCAAACTACACTATATCAAAGAAGTTTGTTCTTATTAAGGATTATATTGATGGGTTGCCGTTTACCGTTGCACATGATAATTTTGATGAATGTAATATGCATGTGCTTGCTGCTCCTACTTGCAATTATTATGAGAGAGGAACTGCATCTCCGCCTCTTTTTGTTTCCAATATGATAAAATTGCAAGAAATTGTTTATACTATGCATTGGCCTTTACTTTGTGTGCATGAATTGTTCTTTTATGACATGCCGATGCATAGGAAGAGAGTTAGACTTCATCATTACATGATATATGTTACTTTTTGCTCACTACTAAATTACAAATCATTGTTAATTAAAATTGGCTTTGATATACATTGGGATCCGGGTGGATCCATTACTTGAGCACTATATGCCTAGCTTAATGGATTTAAAGAAAGCGCTGCCAAGGAGACAACCCAGAAGTTTTAGAGAGTCATTTATTTCTGTTGAGTGCTTTTATAAAGTTTAAAAACAAAAAAATAAAGTGGGTAACCTAAAACTTTTCAAAAGGAAAAGTGGAAGTGAGAGAGGCGAGCATTGTTAAAGTGGGAGCATGCCTTGAACTTTGTTCATGCCCATGGAAACTTTGTGAATCTTAATTACAGAAACTTTTCAACAAAAATAATTATCCCCTTGTATAAATCCATTGTATTATAAAAATAATGTGCCAAGATTTGCCTTTAGGATGATTAGATTGCTTGTTTGGTTTGTGCGGTGCAAAAACAGAAACTTTTAGCTGTAGTGCATGATTTTACATTTTTTACTGGAAAGTCAAACGGTTCTAAAATTTTTTGAATAGTACTTCTATACAATTTTTTTTAATTTTGTCCTAATTTTTTAGAATATTTGGAGTTACAGAAGTATGGTAGATGTTTAGATTGCTACAGACTGTCTTGTTTAAGACAGATTCTGTTTTTGATGCATTGTTTTGCTCATTTTGATGAAACTATCGATTTTATCGATGGTATAAGCCATAGAGAAGTTATAATAAAGTAGCTACAATGCAAAAACAAAATATGAATGAGTATGCAATAGTACTTAAAGTGGTGATTTGCTTTATTATACTAACAGATCTTACGAGGGTTTTGTTAAGTTTTGTGTGATTGAAGTTTTCAAGGTTTGGGTGAGATCATGATGGATGAAGGAATAATAAGTGGCAAGAGCCTAAGCTTGGGGATTCCCGAGGCAACCCAAGGTAATATTCAAGGACTCCCAATAAACTAAGCTTGGGGATGCCCCGGAAGGCATCCCCTCTTTCTTCTAACAATCATCGGTAATTTTACTTGGAGCTATTTTTATTCGTCACATGATATGCGTAAATCTTGGAGCATTGTGTGCCTTTTATTTTTATTTTAGTAATGCACTATGCTGGTATGAGATAGTCCTTGGTTGATTTTTAGAATGCTTCATGCACTTCACTTATATCTTTTGAGTATGGCTTTAAAGAATGCTTCATGTGCTTCACTTATATCATTTAAAGTTTGGATTGCCTATTTCTTTACACATAGAAAACCGCCATTTGTAGAATGCTCTTTTGCTTCACTTATATTTGTTAGAGCATGGGCATATCTTTTGTAGAAAGAATTAAACTCTCTTGCTTCACTTATATCTATTTAGAGATATGACAGGAATTGGTCATTCACATGGTTAGTCATAAAATCCTACATAAAACTTGTAGATCACCCAATATGATATGTTTGATTCCTTGCAATAGTTTTTCACTATAAAGATGGTGATATTGGATTCATGCTAGTGAGTAGTTGTGAATTTGAGAAATACTTGTGTTGAGTTTTGTGATTCCCGTAGCATGCACATATGGTGAACCATTATGTATCGAAGTTGGAGCATGAGGCATTTTTTGATTGTCATCCTTTGTGTGGAGGTTGGGATCGCGCGATGGTTAACTCCTACCAATCCTTCCCCTAGGAGCATGGGCGTAGTGCTTGGTTTCGATGACTAATAGACTTTTGCAATAAGTATGTGAGTTCTTTATGGCTAATGTTGAGTCCATGGATTATACGCACTCTCACCCTTCCGCCATTGCTAGCCTCTCTTGTGACGCACAACTTTCATTGATACCATACACCCACCATATACCTTCCTGAAAACAGCCACCATACCTACCGAGCCATTCCGAGATATATTGCCATGCAACTTCCATCATCTTCATATACATGACTTGAGCATTCATTGACATATTGCTTTGCACGATCGTAAGATAGCTAGCAAGATATTTTCATGGCTTGTCCATTTTTTGATATCTTTGCTATGCTAGATCACTACACATCCTGGTACACTGCTAGAGGCATTCATATAGAGCCATATTGTTCTAGATATCAAGTTGTAATTTTTGAGTTGTAAGTAAACAAAAGTGTGATGATCATTATTATTAGAGCATTGCCACATGTGAGGAAATAAAAATAAAAGAGGCCAAACAAGCCCAAATAAAAAAGAGGCCAAAGAAGCCCACCAAAAACAAAAAACAAACAAAACAAACAAAAAATATGAGAACAAAAGAGAGAAGGGGCAATGCTACTATCCTTTTACCACACTTATGCTTCAAAGTAGCACCATGTTCTTCATAGAGAGAGTCTCATATGTTGTCACTTTCATATACTAGTGGGAATTTTTAATTGTAGAACTTGGCTTGTATATTCCAATTATGGGCTTCCTCAAATGCCCGAGGTCTTCATGAGCAAGCAAGTTGGATGCACACCCATTTATTTTTTAGTTTGAGATTTCATACACTTATAACTCTAGTGCATCTGTTGCATGGCAATCCCTACTCACTCACATTGATATCTATTGATGGGCATCTCCATAGCCTGCTAGTTGATGTGAGATTATCTCTTTCTTTTTTGTCTTCTCCACAACCACCATATCCTATTCCCCATGGCTCACGCTCATGTATTGCGCGAAAGTTGAAAAAGTTTGAGAATACTCAAGTATGAAACAACTGCTTGGCTGAAACCGGGGTTGTACATGATTTGAATATTTTGTGTGATGAAGATGGAGCATAGCCAGACTATATGATTTTGTAGGGATAACTTTCTTTGGTCATGTTATTTTGGAAAGACATGATTGCATTATTAGTATGCTTGAAGTATTATTGTCTTAATGTCAAATGATAGACTATTGCTTTGAATCACTCGTGTCTTAATATTCATGCCATGATTAGATTATATGATCAAGATTATGATAGGTAGCATTCCACATCAAAAATTCTCTTTTTTTATCATTTACCTACTCGAGGACGAGCAGGAATTAAGCTTTGGGATGCTGATACATCTCCGTCGCATCTATAATTTTTGATTGTTCCATGCCAATATTCTACAACTTTTACATACTTTTAGCAAGTTTTTATACTATTTTTGGGACTAACATATTGATCCAGTGCCCAGTGTCAATTCCTATTTGTTGCATGTTTTTTTTCCGCAAAAAATCCATGTCAAATGGAGTCCAAACGTGATAAAAACTTACGGAGATCTTTTTGGAATATATGTGATTTTTGGGAAAAAGAATCAACACGAGATGATGCCCGAGGAGTCCACGAGATAGGGGGCATGCCCCAGGGGGTAGGATGCGCCCCTGACCCTCATGGACACTCCATAAGGAGGTTGGGGCCCTTCTTTTGCCGCAAGAAAGCTAATATCTGGATAAAAATCATGTTAAAATTTCAGCCCAATCGAAGTTACGGATCTCCTGGAATTTAAGAAACGATGAAAGGCCAGAATCTGGGAGCGCAGAAATAGAAGGAAACAGAGAGAGAGAGAGAGAGAGAGAGAGAGAGAGAGAGAGAGAGATCCAATCTCGGAGGGGCTCTCGCCCCTCCGCCGCCATGGAAGCCAAGGACCAGAGGGGAAACCCTTCTCCCATCTAGGGGGAAGGTCGAGGAAGAAGACAAAGAAGGGGGGCTCTCTCCCCCTCTCTCCAGGTGGCGCCAGAATGCTGCCGGGGCCATCACCGTGTCGACGATCTACACCAACAAATTCACCACCGTCATCACCAACTCTCTCTCCCCCTCTATGTAGCGGTGTAACACCCCTTCTCCCTGTTGTAATCTCTACTTAAACATGGTGCTCAACGCTATATATTATTTCCCAATGATGTATGGCTATCCTATGATGTTTGAGTAGATTCAATTTGTCCTATGGGTTGATTGATGATCGTGATTGGTTTGAGTTGCGTGTTTTATTATTGGTGATGTCCTATGGGGATCTCCGTGCCGTGCAAGCATGAGGGATCCTCAATGTAGGTGATGGAGTCCTGGATTAGGGGGTATCCGGACAGCCGGACTGTGTACAACGTCTGGACTATTGAAGCGTGAAGATACAAGACTCAAGACTGCGTCCCATGTCCGGATGGGACTCTCCTTTGCATGGAAGGCAAGCTTGGCGATCCGCATATTATATTTCATTCCTTCTAACCGACTCCATGTAAACCCTAGCCCTCTCCGGTGTCTACATAAACCGGAGAGGTTGGTCCTTTGAAGGCCGATCACAATTACAAGCATACCATCATAGGCTAGCTCTTAGGGTTTAGCCTCTACGATCTCGTGGTAGATCTACTCTTGTACTACCCATATCATCAATATTAGTCAAGCAGGAATTAGGGTTTTACCTCCATCGAGGGGGCCCGAACCTGGGTAAACATCTGTGTCCCTTGCTTCCTGTTACCATCAGCCTCGACGCACAGATCGGGACCCCCTACCCGAGATCCGCCGGTTTTGACACCGACATTGGTGCTTTCATTGAGAGTTCCTCTGTGTCGTCGCTGTCAGGCTTGATGGCTCCTTCAATCATCATCAACGATGCTGTCCAGGGCAAGACTTTCCTCCCTGGACAGATCTTCGTGTTCGGCGGCTTCGCACTATGAGCCAATTCGCTTGGCCACCTCGATCAGATCGATAGCTATGCCCCCGGCCACCAGGTCAGGTTCAGAAACTTGAACCACACAGTGGATAATCGCGGGGACTTGATCTTCGACGGATTCAGGCCAGCGCCAGAAGCGTCGAACTGTCACGATGAGCACGGCTTAGACCTGTTGTCAGAAGTTGCTCGAGATATCACCCCGGCGGAAGCCTCGGATCTAAATCCGAGGCAGGTTGTGTTGCCTAAGGACGGAGGGCTGGACCCCGTCCCGCAGGCCATACCCCCGTTGGCGATGGAGCCGAACACAGGTCTCACCTTTGAGGGAGCCTGTGACCCCGGACCCCCGGATTCACATCCGGATGTAGGTTCCAGTCCGTGCGTCCCCGAGCCCGCCGATCCTGGTTGGCCTCCGGTGTGGAGTTCACCGCGGCGGACATCTTTCAGCATTCGCCCTTTGGCGACATACTAAACTCATTTAAAATTCTCTCTTTGACAGAGAATTCCGAGCCGAACTATGTCCGGCTCGAGTGTGAAGCAGGCGACGAAGAAATTCGTTACGCACCCACCACCCACTTGATAGCCACGGTTGATGATTTAACCGACGTGCTTGACTTCGACTCCGAGGGCATCGATGGTATGGACGACGATGCAGGAGAAGACTCAGAATCTATGGGGTACCGGATTCCCGCCTCGTCACACGACATATACATGGTGGATACGCCCAAGGAAGGCTATGGTGACAATCCGAAAGATAACACCCCTGGGCAAAAACCAAAATGACAGCACAGACGCCGTTCCAAATCCGGCAACAGTAAGAATATCAGCAAGAGCGCCAGAAGAATGGATACTCCGGTCAACCCCGAAGGCAACAACGACCAAACGGAACTAGCGATGGAGCAGGACAAACCAGGTCACGCCGAGCATAGTTCGGAGCAGACGCCCGAAGACAATGATCCAGAGGAACGAGTTCATCAAACCGGCCCAGGACAAGAAGACAGTCCGGACGATGACGCATTCGTCATTCCGGAAGAACGCGTGGAACAAGAGAACCTCCACAGAAAGCTTATGGCCACAGCGAGAAGTCTGAAGAGGCAGAAGCAATGGCTTAAAGCCGCACAGGAAACGCTCAATCGCAGATGCAACAAAGTACTGGACACTGAATAAAGATATGGCGACGATCGCCACACAAAGAGCTACCCAAAATGTAAGCTACTGCCAGAATTCGATGATGAGGCCATTCCACCAAATTGTAACACGACCAGGAGATCAGACGTACCACTTCACAACCGCAATAAACCAACTACTGAAGATGCCCACGATCTACAAGAACACCTGGATAAGAAAGCTGGCGCAGCTAGGTCCATCTACGGATCTAAAGGACACACCCCGGTGGGGGACTGTGGTCGTCAAAAAAATTATGACAACCAAACACCAGTTCGGAATAAACAGGACCACAACAACAGCCGACAGCATGCCACAGCGCGTCCAGATACAGAGGGGCTGCTCACCCCCTGTGCTTTACTGATGAAGTACTAGACCATGAATTCCTGCAGGGCTTTAAACATGTGAACATAGAGGCATATGACGGAACTACAGACCCAGGGGTCTGGATCGAGGACTTTATCCTGCACATACACATGGCTCGTGGGGATGACCTCCACACCATCAAATACCTTCCCCTCAAACTGAAGGGACTAGCTTGGCACTGGTTGAAAAGCCTCCCCGAAAATTCAATTGGGAGCTGGGAGGAACAAGAGGACGCTTTCAGGGCCAATTTTCAAGGGACTTATGTCCGACCTCCGGATGCTGATGATTTAAGTCACATAATCCAACAACCCGGAGAGTCCGCCCGCAAGCTTTGGAATAGATTCCTCACTAAGAAGAATCAAACTGTTGATTGTCCGGATGCCGAAGCCCTAGCGGCATTCAAACATAGCATCCGTGATGAGTGGCTCGCCAGACACCTCGGCCAAGAAAAGCCTAGGACAATGGCAGCCCTAACAAGCCTTATGACCCACTTTTGCGCAGGTGAAGATAGTTGGCTAGCCCGTAAAGGCACCAGCGACCCCAGCACGTCCGAAATAAGGGATGGCAATGGGAAGCCACGGCGTAATAATAACAAACGCCAAGACAAGGAAGAGAGCCCGGACAACACAACGGTTAATGCCGGATTCAGGGGCTCCCGACCTAACCAGCAAAATAAGCAACCTAAAGGCAGTAAAGAGGGACCATCCGGTCTGAACAGAGTTCTGGACAGACTATGCCAAATTCATGGCACCCCCGACAAACCTGCGAACCATACGCACAGAGAGTGCTGGGTCTTCAAGCAGGCCGGCAAACTAAACGCTGAACACAAGGGAAGGGAAACACCAAGTGAAGACGAGGATGAACCTCGCCAGCCGAACACTAGGGGCCAAAAAAATCCCGCCAGAGGTTAAAATAGTGAACACGATCCACGCGACTCGCACATCCTTGGGAAGGCACGAACGTGCCCATAAAGACGCGCGTGGTATAGAGCCCATCGTACCCACACCTAACTACTGGATGTCTTGTTCGATCACTTTCGATCGCCTAGACGGCCGAACTAGTATTCGGCGCGAAGGATCAAATGCCTTGGTGCTTGACCCAATAATCGACGGATACCATCTCACTCATGTCCTCATGGATGGTGGCAGCAGTCTCAATTTAATATATGAGGACACTGTCCGCAGGATGGGGATAGACTCATCCAGAATCAGCAAGATTAACACCACCTTTGAAGGGGTGATACCAGGCGTTGAAGCCTACAGCAGGGGCTCCGTCATACTGGAGGTAACATTTGGCTCTCCAGGCAACTCCAGAAGCGAAGAACTAGTCTTCATCATCGCACCCTTCCAAAGTAGCTATCAAGCATTGCTTGGAAGAACGGCCTTCGCCCGCTTCAACGCATTGCCGCACTATGGCTACCTTACACTTAAGATGCCCGGTCCATGCGGCGTAATCACCGTTAGTGGAATAACAGAGCGCTCTTCACGCGTAGAGGAATACGCGACGGCCCTAGCGGCCGGACTATAAGCGGCCTCTAACAAAAATATGACGGGTTGTTAAGACCACGGACACGGTTAGACGAGTCCGGCAGCCCATATCAAACTAGGGCACTGTATATGTAATCCTCTAGTGGACACCAGGGGCTAATAATAAAGCCCCACACTTGGCTCAACCTTATTGGCAGGCCAGCATCTTACATTTTTTACTATCCATCGCATACTTACGTTGCACTCTCCTACAAGTTTCCCTTTTCTGCAGACAACGTTCGTGCGATACCATTCCAGGATGCGGCACAATAGAGACAAAGGCGCAGACGTGTAGCAGGGCCCCGTTCAACAGGTTTCTTTTTAGATTAAGCCCATGTGTAAACCTTTTCTATTGCCTCTTGTTGTTTAACCATCCCATGGGTTCCATACCCACAGAGGATACTACCGTTTTTGGCATTTCGCCATGACAGATTAACGCATGTACCTGGAAATACAGGGTTTATAATGAATGGGCATTCTTGAGCCCATCATCTGTTATAAAGTCCGAATACCTTTGGGAGTGTTCGGCGTCACGAGTTTGGCCTTATATGCATCATCTCCTAATCATGTCTTTGGTCAAATGTTGGGTTTGCCCGGCTCTTGGGTTTGCCGCCTTATGTTCCGTTATTATTGGCTAAGGTGGCCAAAGGAGAACTACTGCGATTGTGCCCTGGTTATTCCGGATGAGCACCTCAGTAGAGAAAGCCCAAAACTGACTGTTGTGATACAGCGAGAGACTCGTCAACCACTCGACGACTCACCGGAATCTGTAGGATTCCTCCGCATTAATGAAGGGCCATTTCCTGGCCAGGTACATACGCGCCCATATTCGGATGCACGCGAAGGTACCAGGGGCTACATAGTAGCCCCAACATTAGAATCCCGTGGCTAAGCGAAAGTGTTACAGCTATATAGTCTGGTTGCCTAGTTCGACATGCGATCACCTCCTTGCCAGACAAAGATGTTGGATAAAGAGTGACTAAGCACATTTTTTTCGCGAACACCCCCGCATTGTATGCGTGGGGGCTGAAGCCAACGACTGCTAACTTTCAGATTACCCTCTATGCATGTTGAGCTCCTCATGGCATCGATCCAAGGCACGGCCCCAAGGAACTGTTGCACCAAACCAAAGTAACTGTCCGGCTTAGGCCCCTTCGGCCAAAGATGGTCTATTATAGACCACATTGCAAGACCGGACAGCCTATGAAGCTCCGCTACAGCAGCCATCTTATCACTTAACGGTAGCGGGCGAGTGGGAACATTGAACTGCAACCAGAAAAAGCTTCTCCACCTCCTTCTCACCCTGATCTTTGAAGAACTCCACAGCATCAGCCGTACTCTTCGCCAGGTCCGCGTAGGCGTCCGCCGAACTCCAGCGTCCATCCAGGGGAGCGTACTTCAGATCGAAGAACTTCGTCCGCAGCAAATAGGAGCCTCCAGCCGCGATTTTACCGGCATGTTGAAGCTCCTCCCACGCACCTCTGAGCTTGGTCCGTATTTCCTTGGTGGCATTAAGTGCCTTGCTTAGGTCAGTCGATTTATCCTCATGCTCCTTTTTCAGGAGCTCATACCGGTTAGCGGCATTTTTTAACTCCATAGCCATTTCGGCTATCTTTTCCTCGCTTCGGCGATGAGCAGCCTGTTCGGCTCTCAATTCCTCGGCCGCCTTTAGGGCAGCCGCATTGCTCACCCGAGCCGTTCCTTGGTTAGAGCAAGTTCCGCCCTTACGGCCTCCACGGCAGCAGCACCATCTGCAGTCCGAACATATTACATTACTATGTGCCACCTTAATATTTTCCTATGCAATGGAAAGACAGGACACATACCTTGTGATTTATCCAGCCGCTCATTCATCAGAGTGATATCGTCATCAACCGACCCAATTTGCCTCGTCAGTTTGGCAACTTCAATGGATGGGCCGGCGGCTGGACCCACAGGTAACTGCACATATTTACAACATAAATCATTGGTTTATGACCCTCTATTTGCTGCCTAGGGCAGTCAACCAGAGTCTTAGGGGCTACTATCTATATGGACCACACCTACCGCGTGCCTCACAGCCAAAGAAACAGTGCACTCTTCATTACGTACCTCAAAGCCTCTGAGCAGGCTTGTGAATGCTTCATTCAAACCGCTTGTAGCGGATGAAATCTTCTTGAGCACCGTGCTCATTAATGAGTGGTGCTCCTCCGAGAGCGCAGCTCGCTCCAGCAAGCCCGTCAGTATGTTCGGCCAGACATCAAACTGCGTCAGACTCCTTCCATCGCCCCTCGTTGTAGCCAAATGCTCCGGGTGCAGGGCGGCTGACAGATTGACTTCCGGCTTCGGCAGATCCGGACCCCTCCGTGACGACAACTTGGCGTCTCCTGCTTCATGAGTCGGAGAAGGGGGTGGGGTTTCGCTCTCCATCATCTCCGGAGGAAGGTCCCCTGAAGACAAACCTTGTTGAGAGGTGCTGCTGGCCGGACTGGAAAAAGTTGAACCCTGGTTATTGATCTAGGAGAAACACAGTACCTTCGGATCGTAAATTTACTTACAGCTCGGTGGAGGGCTGGCCCGTTGGAGGGCATGGTGCGGTGAGGGTGCCCGTCAAGGCAAGGCCCCCCAAGGATGTATTTTTCCCTAATTTGGGCATCTCCGCCTCCAGATCTTCAGAGGCGGCCCTCTTCTTCCCGCGCGGAGAGGAGGCCTTAGCCTTTCCTTCCCGAATATCCTCCTTGGGGAAGGTAACAATTCCCCCGATTCGGATGCGTAGCGTGTGGGGTTCAGATTCCTTGTCCCTTCCCTTCTCTTTCCCCGAGGGCATTCTGTTGAGTACCCGGTCGAGCATCTTGGCCATAGTGGGGACGGGCGAGCCTTCGGGAAGCGGTGGCGGACACCTAATTCTCTCCGCCTTGCTGAGACATTCCTGGACGCGGATGATTGTCAGAATGAACAGTCATGATGAATACAAAATAGGGCATCCGGTATCAAGGCTACTTACTTGGGTATCTAGGCGATTACAGCTTAGGCCCGCATCCTCGATGGTGTCCGGACATACTACTTTCTGTCCGAAGAATAATATGCACATCTCTTCGGGCTTCAAGCCGAAGAAGTGCTTGACAGTCCGTGGACCCTCCGAATTGAACTCCCACATCCAGAGAGGCCGGCGTTGGCACGGCAACATCCGCCGGATTAACATCACTTGCATTATGCTGACAAGGTTGATGTCCTTCTCAAGAAGCTCCCGGATGCGGTTCTGCAGTACTGGTACATCACCTGCAGGCCCCCAATTCCGTCCTATGTCTGTCCAGGACGCCAACTGTGACGGAGGGCCCAAGCAGAACTCAGGGGCGGCTACCCACTTTGTGCCCCTTGGGGCCATAGCATAAAACCACCTCCGCTGCCATACATTAGATACTTCTGGGAAAGAACCCTCCGGCCACGGGGCGTCGGCGTTCCTGCTTATTACGGCACCTCCGCACTCCACATGTCGCCCCCCGATCATCTTCGGCTTCACATTGAAGGTCTTGAGCCATAAGCCGAAGTGCGGGGTGATGTCGAGAAAAGCCTCGCACACGATAATGAATGACGAGATATGGAGGATAGCGTCTGGAGCTAGATCATGAAATCCAACCCATAATAGAACATGACCCCCCTCACGAAGGGGTTGAGGGTGAAACCCAAACCGCGGAGAAAGTGTGGGACGAAAACAACACACTCATTGGGCTCCGGCGTAGGGATGACCTGCCCTGGAGCAGGAAGCCTGTGCTGGATATCTGCGGTCAGGTATCCGACCTCCCTAAGCTTTACAATGTCCTTCTCTTCAATCGAGGAGGCCACCCACCGGCCTTGAGGGTCAGATCCGGAGATATTGGAGGATTCCGGAGGAGTGGAGCTTAGGTTTTGGGTGTTAGAACTCGAGGTGCGAGAAGGCGTGATGAAGGTGGAAAAAGAGGCGTAGGTCTCGACCCCTTTATAAAGAAGTTGAATATCAAGAGTCCCCGGTGTGACCGTTTGAGGCTTATCTAAAAACACACGGGGTTATACCAACAGCCGTCGTGGGGTCACGCACGCTCATATTGATGAAAAATCCCGTAATAAAAGGGACACAATCTCTGCCTCGACGGGACGTGCCAATAAAACTGCCTCGTAAGGCGAGTCGTTGTGGGGTAGGAAACGTCGGTTCGCATTGGACCAAGCCACGAGGCAAGGGCACGGCACATGAAGATTGCCAGCGAATCAGATCTATACCATGTGAAGATCATCTTGCAGATCCAGACACGGTCTACGTGTTCGATAACCACTTTGGAGTATTCGGAGGAGGAACCCGCCTTGCAATGCCGAAGACAAGACTATGCACCGGACTCATCATCATTGAAGCCTGGTTCAGGGGCTACTGAGGGAGTCCTGGATTAGGGGGTATCCGGACAGCCGGACTGTGTACAACGTCCGGACTATTGAAGCGTGAAGATACAAGACTCAAGACTTCGGCCCGTGTCTGGATGGGACTCTCCTTTGCATGGAAGGCAAGCTTGGCGATCCAGATATTATATTATATTCCTTCTAACCGACTCCATGTAAACCCTAGCCCTCTCTGGTGTCTATATAAACCGGAGAGGTTGGTCCTTAGAAGGCCAATCACAATTACAATCATACCATCGTAGGCTAGCTCTTAGGGTTTAGCCTCTATGATCTCATGGTAGATCTACTCTTGTACTACCCATATCATCAATATTAATCAAGCAGGAAGTAGGGTTTTACCTCCATCGATAGGGCCCGAACCTGGGTAAACATCTGTGTCCCTTGCTTCCTGTTACCCTCAGCCTCGATGCACAGATCGGGACCCCCTACTTGAGATCCGCCGGTTTTGACACCGACAGTAGGGTTTGCAATATGTTCATTATTTTCTTATGGTGGGTGGTGTGAGTGACAGAAGCATAGACCCGAGTAAGTAGGTTGTTTGCGTATGGGAATAAAGAGGACTTGATACTTTAATGCGATGATTGGGTTTTACCTTAATGATCTTTAGTAGTTACGGATGTTTGCTAGAGTTCCAATCATAAGTGCATATGATCCAAGAAGAGAAAGTATGTTAGCTTATGCCTCTCCCTCATATAAAATTGCAATAGTGATTACCGGTCTAGTTACCGATTGCCTAGGGACAAATAACTTTCTCGTGAAAAAAAGCTCTTTACTAAAACTAGTTTAGTTGCTTCTTCATCTAAACAGACCCTACTTTTTATTTACATGCTCTTTATTATCTGTCAAACATATCCAACAACACCTACAAAGTACTTCTAGCTTCATAATTGTTCTAGGTAAAGTGAACGTTAAGCGTGCGTAGAGTTGTATCGGTGGTCGATAGAACTTGAGATATTTGTTCTACCTTTAGCTTCTCGTTGGGTTCGACACTCTTACTTATCAAAAGAGGCTACAACTGATCCCCCATACTTGTGGGTTATCACATATCGAAGGGGCCTAGGATGCGTGCTAATGCAAGATGGCATGGTCCCCACAAAAAATGCAAGATGGCAAGGTTGTAGCTTATGCATCCCGACAGCTATGACCACATTAAGGAAATTATCCTACTCATGACTTGGAGCTAGCAGCTGTTGTTCATGAATTGAAAATTTGGAGGCATTATCTCATTGGCAAGCAGTGCCAAATATTCATCGACCACAAGTGTCTCAAGTACACATTCACTCAACCCGATTTGAATCTTTGACAAAGAAGATGGCTTGAGTTGGTCAAGTATTATGACCTTGGAATAAATTATCATCCAGGTAAATCTAATGTGGTTGCGGATGCTCTCAGTTGCAATCCGACCACAGTAAACGCATTAATGACATCTTTGCCTCCTGAGCTACAATAAGAAATGGCTTAGCTTAGTCTGATCATTGTTGGGGTCAAGTGCACCAATATGTTGGAAGTGATGCTCACTCTTGAGGAAGAAATTTGCAAGGCTCGGGCAGATGATCATTACTACAACACCATATCACACGAATAAAAGAAGGCAAGACTCAAGACTTCCTGATGGATGAGCAAGGTACTCTGCGGTTTCGAGGACTAATCTATGTACCCAAAGTAGAAGATCGAAGGAAGAAGATATTAAAAGAAGCATATGAGTCCTCGTACTCGATCCATCCAGGAGGTACCAAAATGTACGAAGACCTCTGGCAAATATTTTGGTGGGATGGAATGAAGAAGGATATTGCATATTTTGTCGCCTCCTGTGATATATGCAATAAGGTAAAGGCGGAACATCAGAAACCCGCCGGGCTACTTCAACCTTAGCCCGTTCCACAATGGAAATGGGACAATGTCTGCATGGACTTCATCATCGGTCTTCCCAAAAATCCTCGTGGAAACAATGTCGTATAGATCATGGTGGATATGGTGACCAAGGTGGCCCATTTCAACCCAATCCGGACCACAGACCGTGCAGATCAACTGGCTCAACTCTATGTGTCCAAAATCGTCAGTCTACATGGCGTGCCAAGAACTATCACCTCAGACCGAGGATCCCTTTTTACCTCGGCATTCTGGTCTCATCTTCACCAAGCTTTGGGGACATCGTTGAAGTATATCACAGCTTATCACCCTCAGACACACGGCCAGACGGAGCAAGTAAATAAAATACTCGAAGACATGCTTAGGGCATGTGCTATCGCTCAAGGACCCAAATGGCAAGACAGGCTGCCCTGCACCGAGTTTTCCTA
Organism: Triticum aestivum; assembly: GCF_018294505.1. NCBI lineage: Eukaryota > Viridiplantae > Streptophyta > Magnoliopsida > Poales > Poaceae > Triticum > Triticum aestivum. The sequence goes on along the minus strand of NC_057807.1, from coordinate 389,116,586 downwards.
CAACAACAGCTATCAAACCAGTCTCAAGATGTCACCGTATGAAGGCTTTGTATGGATGCAAGTGTCGTACCCCATTAAACTGGTCCCAGACCGAAGACAGTCATATTTTTGGGACTGACTTGATGATGGAAGCTGAGAAGCAAGTCAGAGAGATCCGAGATAGGCTGCAATTGGCCAAGTCCTGAAAAAAGAGCTACTATGATTCCAAGCACCGGCAAATCAGTTTTTGAACCTGGTGAATATGTCTACCTCTAAGTCACACCCATCAAAGGAGTCAAGAGATTTCAGACTCGGGGAAAGCTGGCACCAAGATATATTGGTCCATTTCCTGTTATGTCCAAGGTTGGTACAGTGGCATATCAACTGGAACTTCCTCCTGAACTGTTAGAAATACACGATGTCTTCCACGTATCACGGTTATGGAGGTGTACCTCACCACCCAAGAAACAGACTGATATGGCAGAAATAGAGCTCGCTAAGGATGTGATCTATGAAGAGAAACCTTTCTGACTACTGGATGAGATGGAAAGAGTCACCTGTAGCAAGTTAGACAACTTTTACAAGGTGAAGTGGGAACACCATACCGAGAGCGAAGCTACCTGGGAAAGAGAAGACTTTTTGAGGACAACAAATCCTAAATTGTTTCCTGAGCAACCGAATCTCGAGGATGAGATTCATCCTAAGGGGGAAGGTTTGTGACACCTTGGTTTTTTCCCTTTTCCTTTTTCTGGATTTTATTGCAATTTAGTTTGAGTTTGAGTTTTTGAATCAACTCATTTGGACTTAACACTTGGGCTTGTTTTGATTTTCACCCAAGTGACTCCTCTTCATCTCAAAAACATATCTTGCCCTCTATTATATCCTAATATTACCTTGGGAATATTTTCTCAAATGAAAACAATTCATTTTATTTCTGAAAAAGCCCTATATTCACATCTTCTCCAAAGCAATCCTCATTTTTCTTGCCCACAAAAATCTAAAAAATTCCTACATACCCTTTGGGTCATGCCTTATCATTGTCGGTGTCAAAACCGGTGGATCTCGGGTAGGGGGTCCCGATCTGTGCGTCTAAGGCTAATGGTAACAGGAGGCAAGGGACACGAAGTTTTACCCAGGTTCGGGCCCTCTTGATGGAGGTAAAACCTTGCTTCCTGATTGATTGATATTGATGATATGGGTATTACAAGAGTTGATCTACCACGAGATCATAGAGGCTAAACCCTAGAAGCTAGCCTATGATGATTATGATTCTGTCTCTAAGGAGTAAACCCTCCGGTTTATATAGACATCGGAGAGGGCTAGGGTTTACATGGAGTCGATTACAAAGAAGGAAATATAATATCCGGATCGCCAAGCTTGTCTTCCACGCAAAGGAGTCCCATCCGGACACGGGACGAAGTCTTGAGTCTTGTATCTTCACGGTCCAACAGTCCGGCCAAAGTATATAGTCCGGTTGTCCGGATACCCCCTAATCCAGGACTCCCTCAGTAGCCCCTGAACCAGGCTTCAATGACGATGAGTCTGGTGCGCAATTTGTCTTCGTCATTGCAAGGCGGGTTCTATCTCTGAATACTCCAAAGTACCTGTTGTAACGAACAGTGTCCGGATCTGCAAGATGATCTTCACATACCACCGTAAGGATCATAGCACTTCATAAATCTGATTTGCTAGCAATTTTAGACGACGTGACATGACACTACGGTCGAGTCATTATTCGAACCAGTTTCCCACAACCAGCCACATCACATATTATGAGGCGGTTTCCTCTGCATGTCTTGCCGAAGCAGAGATCGTGTCCCCTTATTGCGGGATTCTCATCAATACGGGTATGGGTAGCCCAAACGCACCGCTAATTGCGGTGAGTGGGGAACGAGCGGGTTCCACCAGGGAAGTGGGGAGGCGCAAAAGCTTTTACCGCCTCTATAAAGAGATAAGGTCTCTTCCTTTTTAGCCACGCCTTTTCCTTCCGCTAGTCCATTCCCCTCTGCTCAAGCCCTAGCGCCCAAGCACTCTCCTTCTCCACCAAAGAGAGATCCCCGAAGATGTCCGGATCTGGAACAGGAGGCAAATGGATGGCCTCTACCGTCCGGGAGAGGGATATCAAAAAGCTCCAAGAGGTCGGGTACTTGGCCAAGAAAATCGGCCATCGTCTTCCACCGGTGGGACAGATCGTCCCCACTTTGGAGCCCCACAAGAGGGTCGTGTTTCTTTATCATTTCATCTGCGGGCTCGGGTTTCCCCTTCACCCATTTGTTCGTGGCGTCATGTATTATTATGGGATTGATTTTCAAGATCTGTCCCCCAATTCTTTCCTTAACATTTCGACGTTCATCGTCGTATGTGAGGCTTTTCTCCGTATTTCGCCCCACTTCAGCTTATGGCTGAAAATCTTCAACGTGAAGCCCAAAGTGGTGAATGGCAGGCACGCCGAATGCGGCGGCGCCATGGTGAGCAAGATGCCCAAGGTCGTATGTCCGACGGGCACCTTCAATGATTCCGTCAAGGAGTGGCAGCAGCAGTGGTTCTATATCACCAAACCGCATGGTAAAAAGTGGGCCGCTGCTCCCGAATTCAGATTCGGAGCCCCATTGCGGCTCACGTCCTGGCCCGGGAAGGGCCTGAACTGGTCCTCATTCGACGAGTTGTCAGTGCTCCAAACGCGCGTCCAGAGCGTGGTCGACAAGGACGTCAAACTCGTCAACGTAGTCCAGGTGATGTTAGTTCGCCTGGTTCTCCCTTGCCAGCGTCGAGCCTGCAATTTGTGGGAATATGACCTGGCCGAACACCAGACCCTATGGGAGCTCTATGGCTCCTCCCACAAGGACATCTGGAAGGTGCTCTTCAAGTCTGGCAAACCGTGGTCGGGCTTTGCCGAGGACCGCAGGTATCAACTATCCCGCCCTGCAAGTCCGGTAAGTCATTGTTGTGCTCTGTCCATCCGTGTTTTAGCCGGCATATCCCGAGGGAGGTGCACTTATCATGCTTTCTACAATAATCCCAGGAATGGACGAAAAAGGTGGAGCGGATACACTATCCGGCCCCACTACCGAAGGAACCAGCCAGACCTCTTCTGATGAAGATGCTGGTCCCAGCTCCTTATGAGGTGCTGAAGAAAGAGGCCTCCAAGAAGGTCAAGAAGACCCGGAGTGGCCTTCGTCGTCGTGATGCTTCGGACGCAAAATCCAAGGATTCCAGTGACCATTCTTCCTCCGAAGATGAAGAGGAGGAGGAATAAGACGAGTCCCCCGCATGGGGAGGGAATAAAATGACGGCCTCCTCATCCCTGGAGGCTGAATCGCCAAAGAGGAGGAAAGGTTCCCTCCCCGAGGCGTCCACCACGGCTGCTGATAGCAGCCCGGAGTGGGATCCCAGGGCCCAGCCCCTTGTAAAGTCGTAAGTATACAAAACCCGCACACACCTACGTGCCCGAGGTCATTAGGATGTAGTAGTTTTAACTGTCGCCATATTTCGTACAGCCCAGCGAGGTCCCACGCCGGACAGTCCTCATCGGAGGATTTGCTAAGCTCAGATGCCCTGGCGAGCGAGACGCCTCCAGAGGCCCCTTCCCCGAAGCCTAGGCGCGACACCGAGGTGTCGTCTCAGCGGGACCTGGACCAGGGGGGCATATCCCTGGGGCCGGACAGACGGGAGCAGCTGCTCCCATGCGCGTCGATGGCGGGGACGATCTTAGGTTCGGACCACAGCCGGACACGGTCCTAGAGACCTTTAAAGCTCCCGGATCGGGTGAGCAGCCACCTTTGACGGGGGGAGGCTTGCCTACTCTGCCAGCGACCTCTGTCCAAGCAGAGCTGTCGGGCGGCCTATCGACAGTGCTAAGAAGCGCGTCTATCATCGATGAACATCGTGCCCTCATGGGTGCGGTGATTGAAAAGATTCAGTCCGCTGAGAGTGGACTGAACGAGGCCTGCGTTAGTCTTATAAAGGGCTTTGAGGTATGTTTTTAAGAAAACTTTGGGAGATGGTCATAATATGAGTAGTAGCCCCTGATGCACTGTCTGGCGAAATAAAGCCGAACAGGGGATCAAATTTTTCTGTTTTGCAGGAGACTCAGTTAATGATGTGTATCCCTTTATTTGAAAACAGGCGTCTGCAGAGACGACCGCCGCTCATAGTGCGGAGCTGTCCGGACTAAAGCAGCGTCTGGAACGGGCCAAAGAGGAACTTGGCCGCATGAAGAAGCAGTTGGAGGACAAGCAAGGTATGTCGAAACCTTGTGCTAAGTTGAGCACGAATTAGAAGTTGTGCCTGACAAAAATATTTGTATTGTATGCTCTAGGGGCGAGTGCCGAAATTGAGGCACTAAAGAAGGCTGTGGCCGAAGCCGATAATAAGGCCGCCGCCGAACAGGCTCTTCGTGAGAAGCACGAGCCCAGGGTCATTGAAGTTGAGCGAGAGCTCCAGGAGGCCGTGAAGAAAAGCGAGGCCTTGGAGCAGAATCTAGTAGGGAAAGAATCCGAACTCGCCCAAGCTCTCCAAGCCGCAGAGGATGCTCGGGAAGAAGCCCAAGGTGCTCTGCGGGACATTCAGGAGGCCCGGAAGGTTGCGGCTGGTAAGGCTTTTTGTACTCAAGGCCATTTTTGCATATTAATGGGAGGAACTCTAAGCGACAAGCTGAATTCTTGTTTCTCCAGGGGCGTTTGTGGATCTGCCACGCAGCATATCGGATGCTGACCAATTCTACTAGACTGAGGAGAAGAAGTCTGTGGAGAAGCATTACTGGTCGTAGTATTTGGCGCCGAATTATCTAGTGCCCTTTATCGATCAGCTGAAGCAGCTGGTCGAACTGCACCAGGCGGCCGAACTAGCCATGAAGGACTTGGTTGTCCGGCTGTGGCCCGTGGAGCCAATTCCAAGCAGTTACTTTGGACTCGTGAAGCGGATTGTTGGTGCCTGCCCTCGGCTCTATGTCATTAAGTGATCAGTCTGTATAGAGGGTGCACGCATGGTGTTTGCCCGTGCGAAGGTGCACTGGGGGAAGCTTGATGCTGAGAAGCTGATGACTGAGGGACCACCAGAGGGTAAGGAGCATCGCAAGCCCGAGTTGTACTATGAGGGTGTCCTGAAAGGAGCCCGCCTTGTGGCGGATCAGTGTACCAAAGACACTATATTTCCCTGAAGGCAGTCGTGCCATTCTTTGTAATGCGGGATAATGGCACTTTTATTATTTATTGCCTGTTTATGTGAATGTTTGTTCTTCCGATGCGGCTGTTTAGTGTATATAAATCCTGAGAGTTGGCCAGTCGTCGGCTTCTGCCCCCACGTAAAAAGTACGGGGGTGTTCGGGACATACCTGAACAATCTTTATCCCATTGTTGGGTCCTTTTAAGGAGGTGTTCCTCACCACGAACCAGGCAATCAAACTATAGGGCTTTATCACTCTCACTTAGCCATAGGAATTCGAGTATGGTGGGCGCAGCCCCTGGTGTTCGGAAGACCGTACTGGGGGCTCTATCGGCGCCTGGTTGGAAGACCGATCCCTCGCACTTTGCATTTATAATGGCATTATGCGGAATAAATCTTTAAAGATTTTACAACCTCTCGAACAGCTGACCATCTCTCGCTGTATCATGACAGTCAGTTTTCGGCTTTCTCTACTGAGGTGCTCATCCGGAAGAACCGAGACACAATCGCAGTAGTTCTCCTAGTGCTACCTTAGCCGATGGAGCGGAACGTAAGGTACCAAAACATGGGAGCCTGGCAAACCCAACTAATGACCCAAGACATGATTCGGAGCTGATGCATATAGTGCTATAAGTTCGGGGTGCCGAGCGACCGAAAAGGTGGTCGGACTTTGTTGCCATCTCATGAATACTATGAAGCCCCTGGCATAGTGGGGCATAACACGAGGCATGGGTGCCGTTTATGACAAAAAGGCGTCAATGAGGAACGACGGCCGGTAAGTGTTATTTAAGTATATGCATTTTAGTAGAGTGACATGTCTATGCATATGAGTGTGTTTTATGATTATAAAAAGAGGTGTTTTTGGCAGAACCTGTCGTGGCCGAATTGGAGGAGGCTGTGTGTGGATCTGAAATGTATCCGACTGCCTCCTTTGGGGGGGTTTACTTATTTGCTCCTGCCTTGCGTGTCCGAGCTGGTTCCACGTCGCTAGTCCTGTTCTGCGCCAAAGTTAGTATGTAAAGACAAATGCTTAAAGGCAGCTGCATGTCCTGTGGTTGAACCGCGGGTGCCTGATCAGAGCCTGTCTGTACTAGGCTATCATGCCATAAAGTAGCTCGGACTCCTCAGTTGGTGTCCGGGTAGTTGGCTGCCGAATCAAAATTTGATAAATAGGCACGAGTCGCTATTCTAGCAGCGGTATGATTTCCACTCTGAGGGTGGGGTTCAGCCATTCCCATAATTGTGACTATGTCACGCGGGACTGGCCTAATGTTGTACCCCGTTGAATCTAGCCAACGTGGTTCGTCCCGGTAGTATGTGGTAATTACTGTATAAGGGTACAATGTCGAAGACTTATTCTTTGGCGTGGTATTTGTTTGGTGATCCAAAGACAACCATTAGTATGGTGGGCCAGTTAAAACTTGGCCTTTGCACCTGGCATCTTTGAGGAGATGTTATTGATAGTTTTATGCCCATGGGGGTTCGTGTAAGATGGAGCCGCCAAACTATTGGGTAGATAGTGAGTGCACTAAAATTGCTATGGCTGATGTTGTCCGGACGGTCGATGTGATCACAGACGATCGACCGCATTTTTGTACTGTGGGGGGGGGGTCTTCCTTTGGCCTCACCATGTTTGATCGGTCTTTCGTTGTTTGAAACCTCCCTTCATTGTTCCTGGCGCGCGACCAGCCGTTTTGTTTGGAGGATCCGGCATTCTCTATTGGTATGCTTGGCCCCCTTCTGGGGGTACCATGAATTTCACATGGTTGATCGAGTATGCTGCTTGGGCCGGATGGGCTTGAGCTGTTCTTTTTCCGCTGACTGGACTGGGGGGCACTGAATTTGGCACCAACTTCCCTGACTTGACGTTTATGATGATTGCGCCGAGGCTTGATGATGCTGCCTCGTGTTTCCTGCATATTGTCCTGGACCGTGGTGGTATATTGGCGTCGGGGTATGTGCCTTAGGTTCTCCTTCTTAGGTTGACGTAGCGAATTGTGCCGTTTGTGCCCTTTGTCGGGGCGGTCGAGTCCGTATTCCTCGGTGGCCAGGACCTTGGTCCATCTGTCAGTGAGCAAATCTTGGTCAGCTTTGAGCTGTTGTTGCTTCTTTTGCAGGCTCCTCGCAGTGGCCTAATACGTCTCCAACGTATCTATAATTTTTTATTGTTCCATGCTATTATATTACCCCTTTTGGATGTTTATGGGCTTTATTTTACACATTTATTTCATTTTTGGGACTAACCTACTAACCGGAGGCCCAACCCATATTGTTGTTTTATTGCCTGTTTCAATATTTCGAGGAAAAGGAATATCGAACGGAGTCCAAACGGAATGAAACCTTCGGCATCGTGATTTTTTGGAAGATTATCATCCTGGAGACTTGGAGTCCAAGCCAGAAGGTTCTCGAGGAGTCCAGGAGATAGGGGGCGCCCCCCCCCCCCTATAGGGCACGCCCCCCTGTCTCGTGGGCCCCTTAAGCACCTCCCGATCGACTTCTTTCGCCTATATATACCTACATACCCTAAAACCATCAAAAATAAAGATAGATCGGGAGTTTCGCCACCACAAGCCTCTGTAGCCACCAAAAACCTCTCGGGAGCCCGTTCTGGCACCCTGCCGGAGGGGGAATCCATCACCGGTGGCCATTTCATCATCCCGGCGCTCTCCATGACGAGGAGGGAGTAGTTCGCCCTCGGGGCTGAGGGTACGTACCAGTAGCTATGTGTTTGATCTCTCTCTCTCTCTCGTGTTCTCTCTCGTGTTCCCTCTATGGCACGATCTTGACGTATCCCGAGCTTTGCTATTGTAGTTGGATCTTGTGATGTTTCTCCCCCTCTACTCTCTTGTGATGAATTGAGTTTCCCCTTTGAAGTTATCTTATTGGATTGAGTCTTTTATGAGAACACTTGATGTATGTCTTGCCGTGCTTATCTGTGGTGACAATGGGATATCATGTGCTACTTGATGTATGTTTTGGTGACCAACTTGCGGGTTCCGCCCATGAACCTATGCATAGGGGTTGGCACACGTTCTTGACTCTCCGGTAGAAACTTTGGGGCACTCTTTGAAGTACTTTGTGTTTGTTGGATGAATCTGAGATTGTGTGATGCATATCGTATAATCATGCCCACATATACTTGAAGTGACAATGGAGTATCTAGGTGACATTAGGGTTTTGGTTGATTTGTGTCTTAAGGTGTTATTCTAGTACGAACTCTTTTATAGATTGATCCGAAAGAATAACTTTGAGGTGGTTTCGTACCCTACCATAATCTCTACGTTTGTTCTCCGCTATTAGTGGCTTTGGAGGGACTCTTTGTTGCATGTTGAGGGCTTGTTATATGATCTATCTATGTTATTATTGTTGAGAGAACTTGCACTAGTGAAAGTATGAACCCTAGGCCTTGTTTCCTATCATTGCAATACCGTTTATGCTCACTTTTATCATTAGTTACCTTGCTGTTTTTATTATTTCAGATTACAAAAACCTTTATCTACCATCCATATTGCACTTGTATCACCATCTCTTTGCCGAACTAATGCACCTATACAAGTTACCATTGTATTGGGTGTGTTGGGGACACAAGAGACTTTTTGTTATTTGGTTGCAGGGTTGTTTGAGAGAGACCATCTTCATCCTACGCCTCCTAAGGATTGATAAACCTTAGGTCATCCACTTGAGGGAAATTTGCTACTGTCCTACAAATCTGTGCACTTGCAGGCCCAACAACGTCTACAAGAAGAATGTTGTGTAGTAGACATCAAGCTCTTTTCTGGCGCCATTGCCGGGGAGGCTAGGTAAAGGGCACTCACTCACACCCCGTCAACTAAGCTCTTTTCTGGCGCCGTTGCCGGGGAGGTGAGTGCTTGAAGGTATATCTTTAGATCTTGCAATCGAATCTTTTTGTTTCTTGTTTTATCACTAGTTTAGTTTATAAAAGAAAACTACCAAAAAATGGAATTGAGTTTGTCTCATACGCTTCGTCTTTTTAATATCTTTCATGAGTATGATGGAAAGGAAAATTGTGCTCAAGTGCTAGAAGAAGAATGCATTAAAATGCTTGGTACTAAATCTTTGAATGATGAGCATGATTGCAATGTTGTTAGTATGAATTCCTTGAATATCCATGATGCTAACGATATGCAAAGCCACAAGCTTGGGGAAGCTATGTTTGATGAATATGATATTTTTTGTCCCCCAAGTTTTGATGAGCAAATTTATTATGATGAAAGCATGCCTCCTATTTATGATGACTATATTGATGAAAGTGGGTTTGGAAGAGTGTCAACTTTAGGAAGTAGTGATCCCACTATTTCGGAAGAGGTTCCAATTGATTATGAGAACAAACTTGCTACTTATGATGATTATTGTGATGAAACTTATGCTATAAAAAGTAGTGATGATTATATCTACAAATCTTGTCATGATTATGATTACCCTTTTTCTGAACATTACTCTTTTAATATGGAAACAATTTTTAGTGTTCAAGTCTCTTATGATACTCCCACTATTTCGAATGAGAAGAAATTTGCTTATGTGGAGAGTAGTAAATTTTCTATGCTTGTAGATCATGAAAAGAATGCTTTAGGTGCTGGTTATATTGTTGAATTCATTCATGATGATACTGAAAATTATTATGCGGGAGGAATATATGCTTGTAGGAATTGCAATAATGTCAAGTTTCCTCTCCATGTGTTGAAAATCTTGAAGCTATGCTTGTTTTACCTTCCTATGCTAGTCGATTATTGTTCCCACAAGTTGTTTGCTCACAAAATCCCTATGCATAGGAAGTGGGTTAGACTTAAATGTTCTAGTCATATGCTTCATGATGCTCCCATTATGTTTCAATTCTTATCTTTTATGTGAGCATCATTGTCACCATCATGCCTAGCTTGAAAAGGCATTAAAGAAAAAGCGCTTGTTGCGAGACAACCCAATATTTATCCTTACTGTTTTTGTGTGTCCACATGATTATGCTACTGTAGTAATCATGTCTTATAGCTTTTGTTTCAATAAAGTGCCAACTAAGACCTTTAGGATAGCTTACGGTGATAGTTGTGTTGATCATGCTGAAAATCAGAAACTTTTGCACCCAGTAATTTAGTTTTGTTAATTCACAAAAACATGGTTCTGATCTGATTATTTTTGCTCTGGATTGGCACACGAATTTCTTAGGACTTCATAATTTGGTAGGAGTTTTGGAGTTCCATAAGTATACGTTTGATACAGATTACTACAGACTGTTCTGTTTTTGACAGATTCTGTTTTCTATGTGTTGTTTGCTTATTTTGATGAATCTATGAGTAGTATCGGAGGTTATGAACCATAGATAAGTTGGAGTACAGTAGATATTACACCAATATGAATTTAGAATGAGTTCACTACAGTACCTAAGTGGTGATTTTCTTTTCTTATACTAACAGAGCTTACGAGTTTTCTGTTGAGTTTTGTGTTGTGAAGTTTTCAAGTTTTGGGTAAAGATTCGATGGACTATGGAATAAGGAGTGGCAAGAGCCAAGCTTGGGGATGCCCATGGCACCCCAAGATATCCAAGAATAGCCAAAAGCCTAAGCTTGGGGATGCCCCGGATGGCATCTCCTCTTTCGTCTTCGTTCATCGGTAACTTTACTTGGAGCTATATTTTTATTCACCACATGATATGTATTTTGCTTGGAGCGTCATTTCCTCTTGTTATTATTTGTTTTCTGTTGTTGAGAATATTTTTTTGCGTCTTTAGTTTCAATAAAAAAGTCAAGGATACCCTTTGCCATGCTTCTTTTGCTAGTATACATGCTGCTGTTTGAAAATAGAAAGTTTACCGCTGTTGCAAAAATTCCCTAGAAAAGTCAGAGAATGATATAATGATGAAACCTTTTGCAAAATGAGCTCTGAGAAATTTACTACAGTGGGAATTGTACTTCCTAATTTTTGGAGTTAGTGAAGTATTGATACTCTTGTATTCTTTACAGACTGTACTGTTTTGGCAGATTGCTGTTATGTTTGCATTGTTTGCATATGTTTGCTTGTTTAATGATTCTATTTGAGGATAGGAGTATTAAATATGCAGAGACATTTAGTATGCAATGTTGAATAATAATTTTAGTGATTTGTTACAGTAGAAAATGATAAGGTTTTGCATTGGTTTATACTAACCTATCTCACGAGTTCTTGTTGAGTTTGGTGTGGATGAAGCTGTTGATAAAAAGAGAAACCATGATATGAGAGGAATTAAGGAGACACAAAAGTTAAAGCTTGGGGATGCCCAAGGCAGCCCAAGATAATATTTCAAGCAGTCTCAAGCATCTAAGCTTGGGGATGCCCCGGTAGGCATCCCACCTTTCTTCTTCAACAACTATCGGTTAGTATCGGTTGAGCCTAAGTTTTTGTTTCTTCACATGAGTTGTGCTATCCTTGCAATGTCATTTTATTTTGCTTTGCTTGCTGTTTGAATACAATACCAAGATCTGAAATTCTTTAATGTTAGAGAGTCTTCACATAGTTGCACAATTAGTCAACTACTCATTGATCTTCACTTATATCTTCCGGAGTAGTTCGTCATTTTCTCTAAGTGCATCACTTATATCTTTTAGAGCATGGAGGTGGTTATATTTTGTAGAAATTGTTAGTCTCTCATGCTTCACTTATATTATTTTGAGAGTCTTTTAGAACAGCATGGTATTTACTATGGTCATAAAATTCGTCCTAGAATGATGAGCATCCAAGTTGGGTATAATAAAAACTATCATAGAAAGTGAATTGGATGCTATGATCAATTTGATGCTTGATAATTGTTTTGAGATATGGAGGTAGTGATATTAAAGTCATGCTAGTTGGGTGATTATGAATTTAAAGAATGCTTGTGTTGAAGTTTGTGATTCCCGTAGCATGCACGTATGGTGAACCGCTTTGTGATGAAGTTGGAGCACAATTTTATTTATTGAGTGTCTTCCTTATGAGTGGTGGTCGGGGACGAGCGATGGTCTTTTCCTACCAATCTATCCCCCTAGGAGCATGCGTGTAGTGCTTTGCTTTTTGATGACTTCTAAATTTTTGCAACAAGTATATGACTTCTTTTGATTAATGTTGAGTCCATGGATTATACGCACCCTTCCACCATTGCTAGCCTCTCTTGTACCGTGCAACTTCCGCCGGTACCATACACCCACCATATACCTTTCTCAAAACAGCCACCATACCTACCTATCATGGCATTTCCATAGCCATTCCGAGATATATTGCCATGCTACTTTCCATCGTTCCATTCATATGACACGCATTACTTTTGTCATATTGCTTTTTGCATGATCATGTAGTTGACATTGTATTTGTGGCAAGGCCACCTTCATAATTTTCATACATGTCGCTCTTGATTCATTGCATATCCCGGTACACCACCGGAGGCATTCATATAGAGTCATATCTTGTTCTAGCTTTGAGTTGTAAATCCATAAAAGTGCGATGATCTTCATTATTAGAGCATTGTCCTAGTGAGGAAAGGATGATGAAGACTATGATTCCCCCACAAGTCGGGATGAGACTTTGGACTTTACAAAAAGAAAAGAAAAAGGGAAGAGGAAAAAAAGGCCAAAAAGAAAAAGAAAAAAGAAGGCCAAATAAAAGAAAAAGAAAAAAAGAAAATGAGAGAAAAAGAGAGAAGGGACAATGCTACTATGTCTTTTTCCACACTTGTGCTTCAAAGTAGCACCATGATCTTCATGATAGAGAGTCTCATATGTTGTCACTTTCATATACTAGTGGGAATTTTTCATTATAGAACTTGGCTTGTATATTCCAATGATGGGCTTCCTCAAAAGTGCCCTAGGTCTTCGTGAGCAAGCAAGTTGGATGCACCCCACTTAGTTTCTTTTGTTGAGCTTTCATATATTTATAGCTCTAGTGCATCCATTGCATGGCAATCCCTACTCACTCACATTGATATCTATTAATGGGCATCTCCATAGCCTGTTGATACGCCTAGTTGATGTGAGACTATCTTCTCCTTTTTGTCTTCTCCACAACCACCATTCTATTCCACATATAGTGCTATGTCCATGGCTCACGCTCATGTATTGCGTGAAACTTGAAAAAGTTTGAGATTATTAAAGTATGAAACAATTGCTTGGCTTGTCATTGGGGTTGTGCATGATTAAATACTTTGTGTGATGAAGATAGAGCAACAGCCAGACTATATGATATTGTAGGGATAACTTTCTTTAGCCATGTTATTTTGAGAAGACATGATTACTTTGAATAGTATGCTTGAAGTATTACTATTTCTTATGTCAATATGAACTTTTATTCTGTATTCATTTGGGTCTGAACATTCATGCCACAATAAAGAAAATTACATTGAGAATTATGCTAGGTAGCATTCCACATCAAATATTCCGTTTTTATCATTTACCTACTCGAGGACGAGCAGGAATTAAGCTTGGGGATGCTTGATAAGTCTCCAACGTATCTATAATTTTTTATTGTTCCATGCTATTATATTACCCCTTTTGGATGTTTATGGGCTTTATTTTACACATTTATTTCATTTTTGGGACTAACCTACTAACCGGAGGCCTAGCCCATATTGTTGTTTTATTGCCTGTTTCAGTATTTCGAGGAAAAGGAATATCAAACGGAGTCCAAACGGAATGAAACCTTTGGCATCGTGATTTTTTGGAAGATTATCATCTTGGAGACTTGGAGTCCAAGCCAGAAGGTCCTCAAGGAGTCCAGGAGATAGGGGCGCCCCCCCCCCTACAGGGCGCGCCCCCCTGTCTCGTGGGCCCCTCGAGCACCTCCCGACCGACTTCTTTCGCCTATATATACCTATGTACCCTAAAACCATCAAAAATCAAGATAGATTGGGAGTTCCGCCGCCACAAGCCTCTGTAGCCACCAAAAACCTCTCGGGAGCCTATTCCGGCACCTTGTCGGAGGGGGAATCCATCCCCGGTGGCCATTTCATCATCCCGGCGCTCTCCATGACGAGGAGGGAGTAGTTCACCCTCGGGGATGAGGGTATGTACCAGTAGCTATGTGTTTGATCTCTCTCTCTCTCTCTCTCGTGTTCTCTCTCGTCTTCCCTCTATGGCACGATCTTGACGTATCCCGAGCTTTGCGTAGTTGGATCTTATGATGTTTCTCCCCCTCTACTCTCTTGTGATGAATTGAATTTCCCCTTTGAAGTTATCTTATCGGATTGAGTCTTTTATGAGAACACTTGATGTATGTCTTGCCGTGTTTATCTGTGGTGACAATGGGATATCATGTGCTACTTGATGTATGTTTTGGTGACCAAGTTGCGGGTTCCGCCCATGAACCTATGCATAGGGGTTGGCACACGTTCTTGACTCTCCGGTAGAAACTTTGGGGCACTCTTTGAACTTTGTGTTGGTTGGATGAATCTGAGATTGTGTGATGCATATCGTATAATCATGCCCACGGATACTTGAAGTGACAATGGAGTATCTAGGTGACATTAGGGTTTTGGTTGATTTGTGTCTTAAGGTGTTATTCTAGTACGAACTCTTTAATAGATTGATTCGAAAGAATAACTTTGAGGTGGTTTTGTACCCTACCATAATCTCTATGTTTGTTCTCCGCTATTAGTGGCTTTTGAGTGACTCTTTGTTGCATGTTGAGGGCTTGTTATATGATCTATCTATGTTATTATTGTTGAGAGAACTTGCACTAGTGAAAGTATGAACCCTAGGCATTGTTTCCTATCATTGCAATACCATTTACGCTCACTTTTATCATTAGTTACCTTGCTGTTTTTATTATTTCAGATTACAAAAACCTTTATCTACCATCCATATTGCACTTGTATCACCATCTCTTCGCCAAACTAGTGCACCTATACAAGTTACCATTGTATTGGGTGTGTTGGGGACACAAGAGACTTTTTGTTATTTGGTTGCAGGGTTGTTTGAGAGAGACCATCTTCATCCTACGCCTCCTATGGATTGATAAACTTTAGGTCATCCACTTGAGGGAAATTTGCTACTGTCCTACAAATATATGCACTTGCAGGCCCAACAACGTCTACAAGAAGAAGGTTGTGTAGTAGACATCATGGCCATAAGCCGTCGCTTAAAGCGAACTTGTTCCGCGGGATCCTCAGGCACGCCGAATTCATCATCGCCGAGGCTCACCTCGTCTTCGGAGGGGGGCATGTAGTTGTCCCTCTCCAAATATTCGTCCGTCGCCAGTCCAGCATGCTCGAAGGCAGGCTGATCAGGATTGTATTCATCTTCGGCACCATCTGGATTGTTCTTGACTATCGTGCCGGTAGTGTTGTGGCGGGGCTTGGGGCGACGCTGATGACGTTCATGCTTTGCTTTCTTCCTTGAGGGGTTATCCTCCATTGCCTCATCGCCGTTGGTTTCTTTCGGAGTGTCCACCATATATATACCATATGAGGAGGTGGCTGTCCACCGCCCTGTGGGCGGTGGTTCCTGTTCCTCTCCTGCGTCGTCGTCTATACCGTCGATGTCTTCAGAGTCGAAGTCAAGCACATCGGTTAAATCATCGAACGTGGCGATGAAGTGGGTGGTGGGTGGGCAACGAATTCCTTTGTCGCCTGCTTCCCACTCGAGCCGGACATAGTTCGGTCGAGAGTCTCCTGACAAAGAGAGAGACTTTAACGAGTCCAGCATGTCGCGAGAGGGCGAGTGCTCGTAGATATCCGCAGCGGTGAACTCCATTACCGGAGCCCAACCAGATTCGGTGGGCTCGGAGGTGCGCGGACTGGAACCTATAGACGGATACGAGTCCGGGGGTCCGGTGTCACAGGCTTCCTTGGGGGTGAAGTCTGTGTTCGGCTCTACCGCCAATGAGTGTGCGGCCTTCGGGCTGGGGTCCATCCACCCGTCCTCGGGTGACGCAATCTGCTCCGGATTTAGGTCCGGGGCTTCTGCAGGGGCGATATCCCGAGCATTGTCCGACAGCAGGTCAAAGCCCTGTTCATCGTGACTATCTGGCGCTCCTGGCGCAGGCCTGAATCCGTTGAAGATCAAGTCTCCGCGGATATCAGTCGTGTAGTTCAAGTTTCCGAACCTGACCTGATGGCCAGGGCCATAGTTGTCGATTTTCTCCAGATGGCCAAGCAAATTGGCCCGTAGTACGAAGCCGCCGAACACAAAGATCTGTCCGGGGAGAAAAGACTCACCCTGGACCATGTTGTTCTTGACGATTGAAGGAGCCATCAAGCCTTGCAACGACAAGATAGAGGAACTCTCAATGAAAGCGCCAATGTCAGTGTCAAAACTGGCTGATCTCGGGTAGGGGGTCCTGATCTGTGCATCTAAGGCTAATGGTAACAGGAGGCAAGGGACACGAAGTTTTACCCAGGTTCGGCCCCTCTTGATGGAGGTAAAACCCTACTTCCTGTTTGATTGATATTGATGATATGGGTATTACAAGAGTTGATCTACACGAGATCGTAGCGGCTAAACCCTAGAAGCTAGCTTATGATGATTATGATTCTGTCTCTAAGGACTAAACCCTCCGGTTTATATAGACACCGGAGAGGGCTAGGGTTTACATGGAGTCGGTTACAAAGAAGGAAATATAATATCCGGATCGCCAAGCTTGTCTTCCATGCAAAGGAGAGTCCCATCCGGACACGGGACGAAGTCTTGAGTTTTGTATCTTCACGGTCCAACAGTCCGGCCAAAGTATATAGTCCGGCTGTCCGGATACCCCCTAATCCAGGACTCCCTCAATCATCCCATGCAAAAATATTTCATAGTCATGTGGAATATTTTTGCTCTACAAATTCTTTTTCATTCCATCCAGGGAGGGCACTTTGTGAAGCAAGTACCTTGTTGCCAAATCTTTTCGAGCTGAAATTTTTATGGCATCATTACCCTCCTAAGAGAAACTTAACCACACTAAATCGACCCCTAACTCTCTCTAGATTTTTCTCTCACAAGCTCACAGGTTTATGTCCAGAAACTTGCTGAGAAGCTTAAGTCCTTTCTGGTCGGCCCGGTAGTGAGCCATCACCATAGTTCGACCTAACACCGCAAAGACAATGCGTCTGACATGATTTCACCCCTCGGCGCACCGCATAGCCATAGTTCATGCGGTGACCGTGTTCATCCTAGGGCGCTGACATGCGTTTGGCGCGCCCTGGTGCTCTGTCTCGCCCATGCGCATGCCTGAGGCCAAACCAGCTTGCCGCCCAGCGCCTGCTGCTTCATCCCGTCCCTCTTGACCTCTCCCTGGCACTCCCCGATGTTGGCGACAGCCGTAGCAAGCATGAGCACACTGGAGAAGAGGGCATAGTAACCCCGTGCCCCCGTTTTCATCCGTGTTCGCGTCATGTGCTTGCCTGAGAGCCTCGACAGTGGCCACGTCAGCCCTTAGCCACTTTTCCCCTCTCATTGACCCCTCTCGTCTACGTGCACTGCTTCCAGAGAGCTCGTCGGCACTCTCGATCCCCTCCCTTCGCCGTGCCTATATGTCGGAGTCCTCCCGAGCTCAATCAGCCACCCCACCTCCTCCTTTGACCATCAAACGCCTCCTCAATAATAGTAACTGATGACCCGCAAGTATACGGGATAGTTGTAGCCTCTTTCGATAAGTAAGAGTGTCTAACCCAACGAGGATCTAAATGTAGAACAAATACTCTCTCAAGTCCTATCCTCCACTGATACGACTCTACACATGCTTGACGTTCGCTTTACCTAGAACAAGTAGGAAACTAGAAGTACTTTGTAGGTGTTTTTGGATAGGTTAGCAAGGTAATACAGAGCACGAGAATAAAAACTAGGGGATGTTTAGATAAAGAAGCAAGAAAGTAAATATAGCGAGTGTGGAAAAGTGGTGGTAGGAGTTGTGGAATTGCCCCTAAGCAATTGACTATGTTACTAGACCGGTAATCACTATTGCAATTCTATTTGAGGGAGAGGCATAAGCTAACATACTTTCTCTACTTCGATCATATGCACTTATGATTGGAACTCTAGCAAGCATCCGCAACTACTAAAGATTCATTAAGGTAAAACCCAACCATAGCATTAAGCATCAAGTCCCCTTTTATCCCATACGCAAACAACCTACTTACTCGGGTATGTGCTTCTATCACTCACGCCACCCACCATAAGCAAATCATAAACATATTGCAAACCCTACAGCGGGAATCCCTCACGCTTGCGCGACACGGAGGGCACAATAAGACAGCACCAATAATAAAACATGCAACTCAAACCAATCATAGCAATTCATCAATCACCGATAGGACAATGGAAATCTACTAAGACATCATAGGATGGCAACACATCATTGAATAATAATATGAAGCATAAAGCACCATGTTCAAGTAGAGGGTACAACGGGTTGCGGGAGAGTGGACCGCTAGATATAGAAGGGGGGAGGTGATGGAGATGTTGGTGAAGATGGCGGCGGTGTTGGTGAAGATCGCGGTGATGATGATGGCCCCCGGCAGCGTTCCGGCGCCACCGGAAGCAAGGGGGAGAGAGCCCCCCTTCTTCTTCTTCTTCCTTGACCTCCTCCCTAGATGGGAGAAGGGTTTCCCCTCTGGTCCTTGGCTCTCATGGCTTGGGAGGGGCAAGAGCCCCTCCGAGATTGGATCTATCTCTCTGTTTCTGCGTTCCCTCATTCTACCCCTTCACCGTTTCCTTTATATCTGGAGATCCGTAACTCCGATTGGGGTGAATCTTTCGCCCATATCTTTCTCATAAAATTAGCTTTCTTGCACTAAAAGCAAAGCGTCAACCGCCTTACGGGTGGACCACGAGGGTCAGGGGCGCGCCTGGGGGGGTAGGGCGCGCCCCCCTACCTCGTGACCACCCCGGACACCGTTTCGCGTTGATTTTCACTTACCAAAAATCATAAATATTCCGAAAAAATCTCCGTCCATTTTTATCCCGTTTGGACTCCGTTTGATATTGGGTTTCTGTGGAAAAAACATGCAACAGACAAGAACTGGCACTGGGCACTGGATCAATATGTTAGTCCCAAAAAATAGTATAAAAAGTTGCCAAAAGTATATAAAAGTTGAATAATATTGGCATGGAACAATCAAAAATTATAGACAAGACGGAGACGTATCAGCATCCCCAAGCTTAATTCCTGCTCGTCCTCGAGTAGGTAAATGATAAAAAGATAATTTTTGATGTGGAATGCAACCTAGCATAATCTTGATCATATGTCTAATCATGGCATGAATATTAAGACACGAGTGATTCAAAGCAATAGTCTATCATTTGACATAAAAACAATAATACTTCGAGCGTACCAATAAAGCAATCATGTCTTTTCAAAACAACATGGCCAAAGAAAGTTATCCCTACAAAATCATATAGTCTGGCTGTTGCTCTATCTTCATCACACAAAGTATTTAATCATGCACAACCCCGATGACAAGCCAAGCAATTGTTTCATACTTTAATAATCTCAAACTTTTTCAACTTTCACGCAATACATGAGTGCGTGAGCCATGGACATGGCACTATAGGTGGAATAGAATATGATGGTGGGGGTTATCTGGAGGAGACAAAAGGGAGAAAGTCTCACATCAACTAGGCGTATCAACGGGCTATGGAGATGCCCATCAATAGATATCAATGTGAGCGAGTAGGGATTGCCATGCAACGGATGCACTAGAGCTATAAGTGTATGAAAGCTCAAACCGAAACTAAGTGGGTGTGCATCCAACTTGCTTGCTCATGAAGACCTCGGGCATTTGAGGAAGCCCATCATCAGAATATACAAGTCAAGTTCTATAATGAAAATTCCCACTAGTATATGAAAGTAAAAGCATAGGAGGCTTTCCCTATGAAGAACATGGCGCTACTCTGAAGCACAAGTGTGGTAAAAGGATAGTAACATTGCCCCTTCTCTCTTTTTCTCTCTTTTTTTTATTTTTTTTCTTTTTCATTTTTTTTGGTGGGCTTCTTTGGCCTCTTTTTTTTTATTTGGGCTTCTTTGGCCTCTTTTATTTTTCATAAAGTCCGGAGTCTCATCCCGACTAGTGGGGGAATGATAGTCTCCATCATCCTTTCCTCACTGGGGCAATGCTCTAATAATGATGATCATCACACTTTTATTTACTTACAACTCAATATCTAGAACAAAGATATGACTCTATATGAATGCCTGCGGCGGTGTACCGGGATGTGCAATGATCTAGCGTAGAAATGACATCAAAAAAATGGACAAGCCATGAAAACATCATGCTAGCTATCTTACAATCATGCAAAGCAATCTGACAATGAAAAGCTCAACTCATGGATATGATGATGATGATAAAAGTTGCATGGCAATATATCTCGGAATGGCTGTGGAAATGCCATGATAGGTAGGTATGGTGGATGTTTTGAGGAAGATATAAGGAGGCTTATGTGTGATAGAGTGTATCATATCACGGGGTTTGGATGCACCGGCGAAGTTTGCACCAACTCTTGAGGTGAGAAAGGGCAATGCACGGTACCGAAGAGGCTAGCAATGATGGAGGGGTGAGAGTGCGTATAATCCATGGACTCAACATTAGTCATAAAGAACTCATATACTTATTGCAAAAATCTACAAGCCATTGAAAACAAAGTACTACGCGCATGCTCCTAGGGGGATAGATTGGTAGGAAAAGACCATCACTTGACCCCGACCGCCACTCATAAGACAATCAATAAATAAAATTGTGCTCCAACTTCATCACAAAGCGGTTCACCATACGTGCATGCTACGGGAATCACAAACCTCAACACAAGTGCCTCTACAATCCACAAACACCCACTAGCATGACTCTAATATCACCACCTTTATATCGCAAAACTATTGCAAGGAATCAAACATATCATATTCAGCGATCTACAAGTTTATGTAGGATTTTATGACTAACCATGTGAATGACCAATTCCTGTCATCTCTCTAAATAGATATAAGTGAAGCAAGAGAGTTTAATTCTTTCTACAAAATATATGCCCACTCTCTAACAAATAGAAGTGAAGAAAAAGAGCATTCTACAAATGGCGGTTTTCTATGTGAAGAGAAACAGGCAATCCAAACTTCAAATGGTATAAGTGAAGCACATGAAGCATTCTATAAAGCCATACTCAAAAGATATAAGTGAAGTGCAAAGAGCATTCTTATAAATCAACCAAGGACTATCTCATACCAGCATGGTGCATAAAAGAAAAAGAAAAACCTAATTGCAAAAGATGCTCCAAGACTTGCACATAATGCATGAACGAAACGAATCCGAAAACATACTGATACTAGTTGAAGAAAAATGGGATGCCTCCCCAGCATCCCCAAGCTTAGACGCTTGAGTCTCCTTGAATATTTACTTGGGGTGCCTCAGGCATCCCCAAGCTTGATCTCTTGCCTCTCTTCCTTCTTCTCACATCGAAACATCCTCGATTAGACACTACATCCACACAAAACTTCAATAGAAAACTCGGTAAGATCCGTTAGTATAGTAAAGCAAATCACCACTCTAAGTGTTGTTGCAAACCAACTAATATTTTGTTTTTGAATTGTGTCTACTGTAATATAAATTTTCCATGGCTTAATCCACTAATATAAATTGATAGAGTCATCAAAACAAGCAAACTATGCATCAAAAACAGAATCTGTCAAAAACAGAACAGTCTGTAGCAATATGAACATTCAGCATACTTCTGTTACCCCAAAAATTCTACCAAAACTAAGAAAAATAAAAAAGTTGTATAGAAACACAGTGCAAGAGGAATCAGAACCAATTGACGTTTCAGTTAAAAATGTAAAATCGTGCACTACAGCCAAAGTTTCTGTCCTGCACCGTACAAACCAACAAGCATCGTAAACATCCTAAAGGCAAATCTTAGCACATTATTTTTATAATACAAAGAAATTGTACAAGGGGGTAATTATTTTTACTGAAAAGTTTCTGTAATTAAGATTCACAAAGTTCCCATGGGCCTGAACAAGTTTAAGGACGTCCCCCACTTTCACAATGCTCGTCTCTCTCACTTTCACTTTTCTTTTTGAAAAGTTTTGGGTTCCCCTCTTTATTTTTGTTGTTTTAAAACTATATGAAAGCACTCAACAGAAATAAATGACTCTCTAAAACTTCCGGGTTGTCTCCCTGGCAGCGCTTTCTTTAAAGCCATTAAGCTAGGCATATAGTGCTCAAGTAGTGAATCCACCCGGATCCCAAGGTATATCAAAGCCAATCTTAATTAACAATGATTTGTAATTTAGTAGTGAGCACAAAGTAACATATATCAAGCAAGAACGAAGTCTAACTCTCTTCCTATGCATCGGCATGTCATAAAAGAACAATTCATGCACACATAGTAAAGGCCAGTGCATAGTATAAACAGTTTCTTGCAATTTCATAGTATGGGAAACATAGAGAGGTGGAGAAATAGTTCCTCTCTCATAATAATTGCAAGTAGGAGCAGAAAGCACATGCATATTACATTCATCAAAATCATCATGTGCAATGGTAAAAGGCAACCCATCAATATAATCCTTAATAAGCACAAACTTCTCCGATAAAGTGTAGTAGGGAGAATTCAAAAAGATAATAGGATATCATTCGTGGGTGCAATAGCGACAATTTCATGTTTAACATAAGGAACTATAGCAAGTTCATCTCCATAAGCATAATTCATATTGGCATCTTGGCCACAAGCATAGCAAGCATCATCAAAAAGGGATATTTCAAAAGAATCATAGGGATCATAAGAGTCATCATAGCAATCATCCTTTGGTAAGCAAGAAGGGGAGTTAAATAATGTATGAGTTGGAGGTTTACTCTCATTATAAGGTGCGCACGGGTAGCTAATCCGCTCTTCCTCCTTTTGTTCTTCGCTCTCCTCATCATCTTTTTCATCCAATGAGCTCACGGTTTCATCAATTTCTTCTTCCATAGCTTCTTGCAATATATTAGTTTCTTCTTGGACAGCGGAGACTTTCTTTATAAAAGCATTAATATAGTAATTGTATTTATAATTTGCATAGCAGTATCTAAGCATTGCAAGATTTGCAGGCCTATAACCATTATCATCAAAATCTTCATACTTTTCAAACAAAGCTTCAATTTCATAAGCAGCCTTAAAAGCAACAAATTCTTCTATTTGTTCCACATCATAGTAATCATATATACCATTAGCATAAGAAGCTAAGGTTTCATTATCATTAAATTCGCATGAAAAGGGAAGGTGTGGAGCCTCCATCCTAGAGAAACAAGTAATATCATACCTCAAGCATAGATTCCAGGCATACCAACGCAACATAATAAATTGATCCCATAATAGTTTCCCTTTTTGTGTCGAGCGATAATCCCTAAAGTATTCACGTTGATCCAACGTGTCTCCCATTATAAAGTTGAATGGGGTTTTCTCAGGATTATCGAAGTAGTACACAATATCTTTCGCAAAATGAGAATCGAGGGTTTTAGGAGTTACCTCATCCTCATGAGTAGCAAGTACAGCTAATTTTTTTGGTATTTTGCATTCCATACCATAATTAAAGATAGAGAACAACTAAGAACAACAAATAAAAATTACTTAGTGATAAAGCAAACAAGCACACACGAGAATATTCACCCCACGCTATGACTCCCCAGCAACGGTGCCAGAAAAAGGTCTTGATGACCCGCAAGTATACGGGATAGTTGTAGCCTCTTTCGATAAGTAAGAGTGTCGAACCCAACGAGGATCTAAAGGTAGAACAAATACTCTCTCAAGTCCTATCCGCCACTGATACGACTCTACGCACACTTGACGTTCGCTTTACCTAGAACAAGTAGGAAACTAGAAGTACTTTGTAGGTGTTTTTGGATAGGTTAGCAAGGTAATAAAGAGCACGAGAATAAAAACTAGGGGTTGTTTAGATAAAGAAGCAAGAAAGTAAATATAGCGAGTGTGGAAAAGTTGTGGTAGGAGTTGTGGAATTGCCCCTAAGCAATTGACTATGTTACTAGACCGGTAATCACTATTGCAATTCTATTTGACGGAGAGGCATAAGCTAACATACTTTCTCTACTTGGATCATATGCACTTATGATTGGAACTCTAGCAAGCATCCACAACTACTAAAGATTCATTAAGGTAAAACCCAACCATAGCATTAAGCATCAAGTCCCCTTTTATCCCATACGCCAACAACCTACTTACTCGGGTCTGTGCTTCTGTCACTCACGCCACCCACCATAAGCAAATCATAAACATATTGCAAACCCTACAGCGGGAATCCCTCACGCTTGCGCGACACGGAGGGCACAATAGGACAGCACCAATAATAAAACATGCAACTCAAAGCAATCATAGCAATTCATCAATCACCGATAGGACAATGGAAATCTACTAAGACATCATAGGATGGCAACACATCATTGGATAATAATATGAAGCATAAAGCACCATGTTCAAGTAGAGGGTACAACGGGTTGCCGGAGAGTGGACCGCTGGATATAGAAGGGGGAAGGTGATGGAGATGTTGGTGAAGATGGCGGCGGTGTTGGTGAAGATCGCGGTGATGATGATGGCCCCCGGCAGCGTTCCGGCACCACCGGAAGCAAGGGGGAGAGAGCCCCCCATCTTCTTCTTCTTCCTTGACCTCCTCCCTAGATGGGAGAAGGGTTTCCCCTCTGGTCCTTGGCTCCCATGGCTTGGAAGGGGCGAGAGCCCCTCCGAGATTGGATCTATCTCTCTATTTCTGCGTTCCCTCATTCTACCCCTTCACCGTTTCGTTTATATCTGGAGATCCGTAACTCCGATTGGGGTGAATCTTTCGCCTAGATTTTCTCATAAAATTAGCTTTCTTGCACCAAAAGAAGAGCATCAACCGCCTTACGGGTGGACCACAAGGGTCAGGGGCGCGCCTGGGGGGTAGGGCGTGCCCCCCTACCTCGTGACCACCCCGGACACCGTTTCGCGTTGATTTCACTTCGCAAAAATCATAAATATTCCAAAAAAATCTCCGTCCGTTTTTATCCCGTTTGGACTCCGTTCGATATTGGGTTTCTGCGAAACAAAAAACATGCAACAGACAGGAACTGGCACTGGGCACTGGATCAATATGTTAGTCCAAAAAAATAGTATAAAAAGTTGCCAAAAGTATATTAAAGTTGAATAATATTGGCATGGAATAATCAAAAATTATAGATACAACGGAGACGTATCAGTGACCAGGACAGGCGGGCCTCCGGCCGTCGTCCTGCTCCGAAGCTCGCCAGCGATCCCTCCCTCGGTGCCTCGCTTCTCCGATGATCCTTGAGCTCCTCCGACCGCTCAGGCGAGTCCCTGGGGTTCCTCTTGTCCTGTATGGTGCTGCTGGAGCCACTGGAATGACCCCTCCTCGGGATCTTGTTCTCTGGCGACCTCCGTCCACTGTCGTCTCTTGAGAAGAACACGGTGACCTCCTCCGTCCACCTCTCGCCAAGCTGCGGGTACGTGCAGGTCCGCCGTAGTCTTGCACTTCCATTCCCCCTCCCGCCGACGGCAGTCGTGGCCTCGTCGCCAGAGAACCACTGGTGACCGTGCCGCCTCCTTTGTTTCCTTCTCCCTCTCTCTATAAACATGCTAGTGGGGCCCACTCGTCAGCCTGTCAGTTCTCCCTCGAAGTGGTATAAGTGGAGGCGTAAACCCTCAATTACTCATTTGACGTCACCCCCCTCTGGTTATTTTCTAAAATCATTTTAATTCAGAAATTTGATTAAACTTTGACCTGCTCTAACTTTTATTCTATAAGTCCAAATGATATGATTCTTTTTGCATTGTTTTTGTGTTGAACTCCTCTTTCAGCATGCAAAAGATGAGATTTTTGCTTTCTGTAACTATTTTCTGGTACATTTAAATGTGTTATGTGACATTTTCTTTTTGTTATTTTAAATATTTCCAGAAGGAACTTGTTGCCTTGAGGAGAACCCGGAGGAGTGTGACCCTCCTTTGCACTAAGGCAAGCCATCACAAATATTTGCAAGAGTGTCATTTCAATAACTATGATTTTCACTTGAACATAGCTATTTTTAATGCATATATAAAATTTATATAATATCTCTTGATGTTATTTTCATGTTCATGCTATGCTTGCTATATTATCGGTGGTATTTTAGTTGAATAACTAAAGTATGCAGCAGAGTAACTTGATGATGAGCATGACTAGTTCATATCGGTATTATGTTGAAATGGTGCATTATATAGTTCATTGCATTTTCATGGCATATTATGACTCGGTAATATTTATTTGCAAGTTGAAACCTGATTACAATCCAACTTGAACATGTTGTTGATCGAGTCATGGTGCCACCGAATCGAGCTTCTCAAAGTGCAGCCCCATTTGCCTTTTATGGGGAGGCCCTTTCTCGGTCTATTGTTATGCCTCTCGCCTGTGCCTCCAACTAGGGAAGGTTAAGCGCTTGCGCTACCCTGGCCCAGTAGGCAGGCATAGCCTTGTGTGTCCGTAGTTGTTTTTGGTACCATGTCCCCGTTTGGGACCGTTTGTTTTGCCATGACGGTGGTCGTTGGATGTCCGAAGTGGCATCGGGCCACCCATGACTTAGCCCAAAGGGGAGTTGGTCGGAGTCGCTGGGAGAGTGTCACGGCAATAGATTGGCTCTATCGGACGTTGTTGGTCCACCTGAATGGGAGTTCAAGTCCATGGGTTCCGTGGTGTGGGTACAGTGTGCTAACCTCTGCAAAGTGTGTTAAATCTATCGATAGTCGCGTCCTCGATCACGAACATAAGTTTGTAGTAGGTCACACCGTGGATCAACAGAAATATTGAACTTGCACACTAAATGTATACTTGTGGCACTTGTTATGTTGGTGGAGTTATTGAGACCATCGAGATGGTTTTGTTTGTGATCCGGAGGTGATCACCTTGGTATGATGATGTTTGTGGTTACAAGGTAACCAAGATGGTAAGCAGATCTGAAGGGCCCTATTATGAGCACTGTCACTTCATGAGTAGCATGCTAGATCTTGCATTTAACCTTCTTAAATATCGTGTTGTTGTTTGTCATTGTTGCTTTATTTGTGTGAGATTGCGAGTACGTTCAAAGTACTCACCTGGCGTGTCATGCCAGTTTCAGGAGAAGTCATACTGGAGTTGGAGTTGCATCGTTGCATCACATTCTAGACCGTGTCCACGTCAGTGTCCCTGTGAGATGGGGTTCTTCTATATCGTCTTTCCATTGCCGCGTAGCTATGTCGTGATGTCGAGGCCCCTGTTCATGTTCACTAAATAATGTACATATGCTCAGTAGCACCGTGTGTGCCGCTTGGCCTCGCTACTTGATGTAATATCGAACATATGCTTCAATAAAGCGGTTATCTTTCTGTAACAAGTTGTTGTGTGTTGCCAGAAGATTTGATCTCTAGGCTGGCAATGCAAGGTAAACCGGTCGCTCTTAGCCGAGGTGCCACAATAAGTGTCGCATCCCCAAACTTTAAGAAACGACAACTTGTGTTTCTTGCCAACCATAACTCATACTGTGTCGTCTCAACAGATTTAGATGATGCCCTATTTAAAGTGAATGCGGCTGTCTCTAATGCATAACTCCAAAATGATAGTGGCAAATTGGTAAGAGAAATCATAGAATGCACCATATCCAATAGAGTACGATTATGACGTTCAGATACACCATTACGTTGTGGTGTTCTAGGTGGCGTGAGCTGTGAAACAATTCCACATTGTCTTAAATGCAGACCAAACTCGTAACTCAAATATTCACCTCCACGATCAGATCGTAGAAACTTTATTTCTTGTTACGATGATTCTCCACTTAACTCTGAAATTCCTTGAACTTTTCAAATGTTTCAGACTTGTGTTTCATTAAGTAAATATACCCCTATCTACTCAAATCATTTGTGAAGGTAAGTAAATAATGATACCCACCATGTGCTTTGCTACGTCTTGAGCTTGCGTTGGTTTTCCTTGAAGAGGAAAGGGTGATGCAGCAATAGTAGCGTAAGTATTTCCCTCAGTTTTTGAGAACCAAGGTATCAATCCAGTAGGAGGCTCCTCAAAAGTCCCACGCACCTACACAAACAAACAAAGAGCTTGCAACCAACGCAATAAAGGGGTTGACAATCCCTTCACGGCCACTTGCGAAAGTGAGATCTGATAGAGATAGTATGATAAGATAAATATATTTTTGGTATTTTATAATATAGATGTCAAAAGTAAAGATAAAATAAAAGTAGATTGAAAGCTTATATGATAAAAGATAGACCCGGGGGCCATAGGTTTCACTAGTGGCTTCTCTCAAGATAGCATAAGTATTACGGTGGGTGAACAAATTACTATCGAGCAATTGGTAGAAAAGCGAATAATTATGAGATTATCTAGGCATGATCATGTATATAGGCATCACGTCTGTGACAAGTAGACCGACTCCTGCCTGCATCTACTACTATTACTCCACACATTGACCGCTATCCAGCATGCATCTAGAGTATTAAGTTCATAAGAACATAGTAACGCATTAAGAAAGATGACATGATGTAGAGGGATAAACTCATGCAATATGATATAAACCCCATCTTTTTATCCGCGATGGCAACAATACAATACGTGCCTTGCAACCCCTGCTGTCACTGGGTAAGGACACCGCAAGATTGAACCCAAAGCTAAGCACTTCTCCCATGGCAAGAAAGATCAATCCAGTAGGCCAAAGCAAACTGATAATTCGAAGAGACTTGCAAAGATAACTCAATCATACCTAAAAGAATTCAGAGGAGATTCAAATATTTCTCATAGATAAACTTGATCATAAACCCACAATTCATCGGATCTTGACAAACACACCGCAAAAAGAGTTTACATTGAATAGATCTCCACAAGAGAGGGGGAGAACATTGTATTGAGATTCAAAAGGAGAGAAGAAGCCATCTAGCTAATAACTATGGACCCGAAGGTCTGTGGTAAACTACTCACAACTCATCGAAAGGGTTGTGGTATTGATGTAGAAGCCCTCCATGGTCGATTCCCCCTCCAGCGGAGCGCCGCAAAGGCTCCAAGATGGGATCTCGCGGATACAAAAGGTTGCGGCGGTGGAACTTGTTTTTCATTGGCTCCCTGGATGTTTTCGGGGTAAGTGGGTATATATAGGAGGAAGAAGTACGTTGGTGGCCGCTCAAGGGGCCCAGGAGACAAGGGTGCGCCCAGAGGGGGTGGGCGCTCCCTCCTATCTCCTGGCCACCTCGTAAGTCCTCTGGATCACGTTCGTTCCAAAAATCACGCTCCCGAAGGTTTCATTCTGTTTGGACTCCGTTTGATATTCCTTTTCTTCGAAATACTGAAATAGGCAAAAAAAAACAGCAATACGGGCTAGGCCTCCGGTTAGTAGGTTAGTCCCAAAAATGATATAAATGTGTAAAATAAAGCCAATAAATATCCAAAAGGGGTAATATAATAGCATGGAACAATAAAAAATTATAGATACGTTGTAGACGTATCATGCTTCAACACTCAACGGACCGCATACATCAGTATGTATTATTCCCAGTAAGTCACTAGCTCACTCCATTGTTCCAGAGAACGGAGTTTTAGTCATCTTTCCCATGAGGCATGGTTCAAATGTCTCAAATGGTTGATAATCAAGAGATTCCAAAAGTCCATCGGCATGGAGTTTCTTCATGTGCTTTACACCAAAATGACCTAAGCGAGAGTGCCACAAATATGTGGTACTATCATTATTAACTTTGTATCTTTTGGCATCAATATTATGAATATGTGTATCACTATGATCGAGATTCAATAAGAATAAACCATTCACAAGGGGTGCATGACCATAAAATATGTTAGTCATACAAATAGAACAACCATTATTCTTTGACTTAAATGAATAATCGTCTCGCAATAAACAAGATCCAGCTATAATGTTCATGCTCAACACAGGCACCAAATAACAATTATTTAGGTTTAAAATAATCTCAAAGGTAGATGTAGAGGTAGTGTGCCAACAGCGATCACATCAACCTTCGAACCATTTCCGAAGCGCATCATCACATCGTCCTTAGCCATTCTCCGTTTATTAGGCAGCTCCTGTTTCGAGTTATAAATATTAGCAACCGAACCAGTATCAAATACCTAGGCGCTACTACGAGCACTAGTAAGGTACACATCAATAACATGTATATCACACATACCTTTGTTGACGTTGACAGCCTTCTTATCTGTACTTGGGGTAGTTTCGCTTCTAGGGACCATTCCCCTTGCAGTAGAAACACTCAGTCTCAGGTTTGGGTCTAGCCTTGGGTTTCTTCATGGGAGCGGCAACTATCTTGTTGTTCTTCTTGAAGTTCCCTTTCTTCCCCTTACCTTTCTTGAAACTAGTGGTCTTTTTAACCATCAACACTTGATGCTCCTTCTTGATTTCTACCTCCGCGGCCTTAAGCATCATGAAGATCTCAGGAATCATTTTCTCCATCCCTTTCATATTATAGTTCAACACAAATCCCTTATAGCTTGGTAGCAGTGACCGAAGAACTCTATCAATGATCGTGCCATCTGGAAGATTAACTCCCAACTGAGTCAAGCGGTTGTGAAAGCCAGACATTCTGAGTATATGCTCACTAACAGAACTCTTCTCCCCCGTCTTGCAGCTAAAGAACTTGTCGGAGGTTTCATACCTCTCAACCCGGGCATGAGCTTGAAATACCAATTTCAGCTCCTGGAACATCTCATATGCTCCATGGTGCTCAAAACATCCTTGGAGCCCCAGTTCTAAGCCGTAAAGCATGGCGCACTGAACTATCGAGTAGTCATTAGAACATGCTTGCCAGTTGTTCACAACATCCACAGACGACGCTGGAGGGGGTGCGGCACCTAGCGGTGCATCAAGGACATAAGCCTTCTGTGCAGCAGTGAGGATAATCCTCAAGTTACGAACCTAGTCCGCATAGTTGCTTCCATCATCTTTCAACTTAGCTTTTGTAATTGTAAGTATGTCTTCTCATAGTTTAGACTTGTAGTTTTAGACAACTTCTGTATAGTTCTCTTACCTTTTAATAAAGGGCTCTGGGGTCTTACCCTATAGTAAATATTCAAAAACCATAGCTTTCTCTAGGAACGCATTAAAATTCAGGGTAACTACAGCGTGGAGCATTGATCTACAACATAAATTTTGCAAAGACAATTAAGACTAATTTCATGACAATTAGTTCAGTTAATCAAATTACTAATGAACTCCCACTTAAATCAACATCCCTGAAGTTGTCTAAGTGATACATGATCCAAATCAACTAACCCATGTCTGATCATCACGTGAGATGGGATAGTCATCAATGGTGAACATCTCCATGTTGATCATATCTACTATATGACTCATGTTCGACATTTCGGTCTCCTATATTCTAGGGCCATGTCTGTACATGCTAGGCTCGTCAATTTTAACCCGAGTATTTTGCATGTGTAAAACAGGCATACACTCGTTGTATGTAAACATAGAGTCTATCACACCTGATCATCACGAGGTGCTTCAAAACGATGAACTTTTGCAATAGTGCATACTTAGGGAGAACACAATTTCTGGAAATTAAAAGAAGGGATCATCTTATAGCTACCATTGTCCTAAGCAAAATAAGATGCATCAAAAGATAAACATCACATTGTCGGGGAAACTGATCCACGAACACCTATGGGACCGGCGGACCGAGCCCCTTTCGGTTCGGCGGGGGGGGGCAGAGATCGCACGAAGAGCGGATCGAGGCGAAGCACACGAGCAGTTTACCCAGCTTCGGAGCTCTCCGGAGAGATAACACTCCTACTGCTGCTTGTTTGATTGTATTGTGTTCTTGCTTGAGAGAGAGCTAAGTGTTTTTCTGGCATCGAAATGAGCCGAACCCTCTCTACGTTACGCATGGGCCTCCTTTTATATGCTAAAGGGGTCACCAACAGGTGGCAACGTAGAGAAGGGTAAAAATGTAAAAGAAGTTGCGGTTGGTACAACTGCTAGGTACAGTGCATCCTACCTAACCCTGACGGCAGGGGACAAAGGCATTAAATCCCGTCTGTGTCACCCAAACAGTGCAGAAAGGGACCGTCAGGGGCGCCACCGCTTGCCACGATGGCGATCTTGTCAGCGTCGCATGCCACCACACACCGCTGGCTGCACAGCCTCTCGCCACGCGCGCCTGGGAAGGCCCCGGGGCGACATGTTGGTGGATGTGCTGGAGCGCAGGTACAGGGTGGTTACTTCCCGCGGCAAGCGCCTTGCCGCGGCCGTTGTCTTGTCGCGCCCGGAAGCTTGTCGCTCACCGGGCCTTGCCGGGACGCATGGCGCGTCGCGGCAAGTTCCTTGAGATGCCTTGGTTGGCCTTCCCAGCAAGCTCCTCTTGCCGGGGTCTTTCCTCTGGGCTTGAATACTCTGTTCTTGAATGGCTCCAAAGGAGCCACGGAGGATCTTGGCAGTCGCCCCGCAAGCCTTGCCGCGGGGTGCTGCAACTGCCCGTGCACAAGTTCGGGATACTAGGGTACCCCTACTCTAGTACACCGACAGGAGCCCTCGGGCCTGGGCCACACATGGTGCCGAGCGCTGTCGGGCCAGGCCCAAAACAGGGCACGGGCACGCGCGGCCTGGGTTACGCCGAATCTTACTCCGGATCCACCGTGCCCTCCCCAACGGCACGCGTCGAATGCGGCGTCGTGGGAGAGATCGTGGGTTGTTTCTTTATTCAGAAGGCCGTAACGTCCGCCCTCTCCCTCTTTATAAGTAGGGGAAACAGGGGCAGTTCGTCCCCCTCGCCGGTTGCCACTTCCGATCTTCAGAAATCTCCACTGCTCCCCCCTTCTTCCCAAAGTCAAAAGAGAGCAGCGCTCCGCCCCCCATCGCCACCAGCGCCATCGACGCCGCCGATCTCCCCCGCCACCTCCGCCATGGCTCCGAAAGCCGACAAGGGGAAGGGCGTGAAGTCAGCCGAGGCGCAGCGGCTCGCTGCGCTGCGGAAGGAGCAGGCAATCTTCCCCCCTCAGCTTGATGCGAAGGAGCTGAGGGAGTACTACTACCTCTTCTGGTCGACGGAGACGCGAGCGCATCCGCGCACGAGGGTACTCTCCGCCGCCGCTTCGAGACTGGCTCTGAACGGGTACCCATTCTTCGCGTTGTTCTTCTACTGCGGGCTCTGCCCGCCCTTCTCTGAATTCTTCTACGATATCATGAACACCTACGGGTTCCGCCTCCTTTATTTCACCCCCAACGCCGTTCTGACCATGGCAGTTTTCGCACATTTCTACGAAAACTTTGTCAGAGTCCATCCCAATGTCGCCCTCTTCCGCCACTTCTTTATCCCCGAGTCGAGAGAGGAGAGCCCCTTGTCGGCGGAATCGCCTGGATCTCGAGGGTCGGCAAGAAGGAAGCCTATCTGGAGGGAGAGCTCCGCAGCAAGTGGGAGGAGTGGAGAGCAGATTGGTGCTGGATTGTCGAGGAGAACCCACAGCCATTCACCGCCCAGCGCCAAACCCCAATAGTACGCGGCAACGATTGGAGCAACGTGGCCCCGGAGGATGACAGGCTGAAGATTGCCGTCACCCGAATCTTGCGACTTAGGCTTGCCGGGCTCACCGTAGGCGCCGTTGGCGCAGAGTTTCTCCGCCGCCGCATCGCCCCCCTGCAGGAGAGAGGGAGACCCGCCTGGGAGTTCCAGAACTCGGCGGATATCATGAGACTGCGCCCGGGCCTCAACTTCAATTTCACCGTCTTGGAGCTTGACGCGATGCTTCTGGAGTTGTTCAAGCGCGACCCTCAGCACCCATTTATGCTGCCGCGGAATGTCGTTCCGCTGTGCAACAATTCTTCGCTTGACCGCATCCGTGCAATGATGCCGCTGTGCGACTCGCATGGGATCGTCCCAACTTGGCAAGAGCCCGCAGACGACGTCGTGCAGGAGTTCTTCGACAGCTTGGTCGAAGTGCCGGTCCGCCCCGACGAGCAGAAGAGCCTCACCCGCGACACCACCAACGCGGAGATGCAGCGCATCGCCACTAGGCTGGAGGAGGAGGCGGCAGCAGCTGCCGCGGGTCAATTTGGATTCACCTTGGAGGAGGCGGAGGCAGCAAAGGCGGCAAGCCTTGCCGAGCGAGAAGAGCTTGTTGGCGAGGAAGAACTTGTCGGGCCTGAATCAGAGTCGAGCGAGCCCGCCGAGGGCGCGGGCGACCTGTTGCAGATTGGCTCTTCCTCCTCCCCACCTTCAGCCAGCTCGCCGCAAGCGGAGCCCCCAGCTCCACCAAGAAGGCGTCTCCGCAGGGCCGGGGACGTGGCGGGGCGGCAGACAAGTCAACAGCCGTCGCAGCGCGCGACGCGCTCGACCGCGGCAAGCACGCTTGGCGCGGGAGCACCTCGCGCCGCTGCGGCAACTAGAGTGGGGCCTTCCCGGTCCACCGCCACTGCCCCTGCCAAGCGGACAAGGGAGCCTACTCCTCCGCCTCGTCGCTCCGGAGGCGAGCCGGACTTTGATCTCTCCGCGCTCAGCTCCGACGACGAAGAAGAAGAGTAAGATCCCTCGCTGTACTTGTAATTATTCACTTCTTGATGTGCGTCTTGTATCTGATTTGCTTTACTCCGAAGTCATCCCTTTTCAGGACTCTGGCCCAGAGAGCAGCGAAGAGAGCCAAGGTCCCGGTGATTGTCATCGAGGATGAACCCACCGCGGCAACAGGGGACGCGCCTGAGACCACCTTGCCGGACCCGGCAATTCTTCCCCAAAGCAGCCCCCAGCGCAGCCCCCGGCGTAAGTGTATGGTTTACTTCATGCTGTCAAGCACGCATGGGTGTTCTTCTTTTGTTGATATGTGTCTGCTGGTTTGTGTAGGAGCAGAGCAGCCTCACCAGGAGGGCCCGGAGGCCACTCCCGAAGTGCCATCTGCTTCGACTACACCGCCGAGGGAGGATTCCCCGACAAGGGAGCGTTCTCCGGCAAGGGAGAATTCTCCGGCAAGGGGCAGTTCTCCGGCAAGGGACAGCGCCAGTGATCCTCCGGTGGTTGAGACCACGACTTCAGATCCTAGCACAGGTAACCCTTTTGCCTGAAAACTTTCCTTGGGTTCTTCTTCTTCTGATTTTCTTCTTGAGCATTTGCTTGACTTCTCTCCCTTCTTCGGTCGTCAGATCCACCTGCCGCGGATCCAATGGAGACCGAGGCCACAGGCGAGGAGGACGCACGCGGCAACAATGATGACGCCGCTGCCACCGAAGAAGAGGCCGGCGCTGATGATCCCGCCGGCGAAGAGGCCGCCAAGGCTGCCGCCGCAGAAGCAGGCGAGGAATCCGGCGATCGCACTGACGGCCCCGAGGCCACAGGAGCGCCAGGCGCTGCACCGACCGCCGATCCCTCCGCCGCTGCTGCAGCGCCAGGCTCCGAAGAGCCCCAGCCCGGCGCCTATCTGAAGGCCGGCGATGGCGTCTTCATCAAGCTCCCCTGGGCGTCGAGCTCCAGGGTGCCGGTCGAAGGAGAAACCTTTGACGAAGAGGTGCTCGCCTCCGCTGGGCTGGTGCTGGTCGACGCACCAAGCAGCAGCAGCGACGAGCCTGAGGAGGAGCGGCTGCTGCGGAAGCTGCTGTCTCTTTACCGCGCCCGCCAAGCCAAACTGGCGTCCCGAGAGGCGCTTGTCGTGAAGGCGGGGGTGGATATTGAGAAGCGCGCAGAAGAGCTCCGGGGTCTCAGCAGGAGGCTCTCCGGTCTCTGGCGGAGGAGCGGGAGCAGCTTCTCGAGGAGCGGAAAGCCTTCCTCCTCGAGAAGGCTAAAGTTGAAGAGAAGCAACGGCTTGTCGCCGAGAATCTATTTGCGCAAGAAGGAGAGTTGGCGCATCGCAAGGTGAACCTTGACAGTCACGAGGAGGAGCTTGGAGCGCGGGAGCAAGCAATTGGCGGGGCCCTCAAGGAAGCAAAGGATGCTGCCGCAGCTGCCGAGGCCGCCAAGAAGGAGCTGGAAACAAAGGTGGTGTAGCTGGAAGCAGATCTCAGGGCGAGCGGCGAGGAGCTTGCCGCGCTCAAGCGTGAGCGTGAGAAGGATGCTGCCGCTCATGGTGAGCTGCAGGGTCTTCTCGCTGAGAGGAGCAAGGAGCTCAGCGCCGCCAAGGATTCCAATGCGGATCTTGGACTGAAGCTGGCCACCTTGACTGAGACGCTGGATGGCGCCAGGGAGCAGGAGGCGACCCTAAAGGAGAAGATCAAGGCCGACGAGGCGCTGCTGGCGAATGCTGCCGCCGCCCACGATGCTTTCAGGGAGACTATGGAGCATTGGACTGAGGGTCTTGTGGATGCTTCCGCAGCCATCGACGGGGAGTTGGCGCAGCTGGGGATGGAGGATTTTGGGTATCCTTCCGATCAGCATCTCCTACCCAGCGCCAAGCTCGGCCTGTTCTTCAAAGGCGTGGCGACGACCCTCCAGCGACTCCGGGAAAAGATCCCAAAGCAGCTGGCTAATGAGTCGCGCGGGATCTGCGCAGGCGCTCTCCAGAAGGTGCTGATGAAGCTGGCCTTCCGCAACCCAGGCCTCAACTTCACCAACGTCCTCAAGTCCTTGCCGCCGGATGCCGACGTGGAAGCGCTCAAGGCCCTTGTCGCACCCATCATGGACAAGGTGAGCGGAATCAAGAGGGTTGAGGGCGATCACGTAGATTAGGCCGCCCATCTTTTTCTTTTTCTTTGTCGCCGCTGGTCATGTCATGAGAACATTCTGTTAGAGCTGCAACAAGTTATCTTGTAATATAACTCTGTTTTGGGTAGAGATTGCTATGTTATTTCCTTTACTTGATCCCTTCCTTTGTATGTTTTGCCCTACGCTTTTAGGGAACTTGTCGGCGCAGGCACCTTAGCCGCGAGCGCTGAGTGCGAAACGTCAGCAGCCTGCTGGCGGTGCCGCCACCGACAAGAAACCTTGTCGCAACTAGTCGCAGCTCACTTAAGTTGTTGAGCGGACTCGAAACAAAGTAAGGGCGCGGCTAGCTACGAGTCGGTTCCTCCGCGCACAGGTTTTCCATACAAAGCACGGTCGTTCGAGGAAGATAACTTTAAAAATTTAAAACTGATTGCTCAAACTTTGGCAACTTAGCTTTTCTGTCGTTTGCTTCCCGGCAAGGTGAAACTCCCTCGAGCGACGCTTGGTCCACACCATTATCTTCTCCTTTCCCCCGGCAAACTTGTGGGCGGTGGAATCTTCCTTTTTTTCGAAAAAAAGAAAGAAGAGAAAATAAAGATATGGTGCCTTATGGCTCGTTATTTCTTACCGGGGATAGGTGCTGCACAAAGTGTCAGATAATGCATGCAAAAAATAGCATAAAGCATGAAATCGACAAGGTGTGCGGGGCACATGAGCTTTACTTATGCACGGGGTCTACGCCCGGCTTTGTACAAAGGATTACATGCAACATCGGCAAGACTTGTACAAAAGGTGGTTGCCGGAACGGGTTCCAGCAACCGCGCCCTACGGGTAAAACTTACGAAGATGCTCAATGTTCTAGGAGTTGCTCACCGGAATGCCATCTTCGGTCTCAAGGCAGACAGCGCCAGGCCTAGTGACTCGTTTCACCCGGTAAGGGCCTTCCCACTTCGGCGTCAACTTGTTGGAATTCTTGGCGGACTCAACGCGCCGAAGAACAAGGTCGCCTTCCTCGAAACTTCTAGCATTAACTTTGCGGCCATGGTAGCGGCGCAAAGCTTGCTGGTATCGAGCAGCTCGTACAGCAGCCTGAAGACGGTCCTCCTCAAGGAGCAGCGCGTCATCTTGTCGCAGCTGCTCTTGCTCAAGCTCATCATAAGCGAGCACTTGAGGTGACCCATATACGAGTTCCATGGGGAGAACTGCCTCCGCTCCATAGACTAGAGCGAAAGGTGTCTGGCCAGTGGCTCGATTTGGCGTTGTTCTGATCGACCAAAGAACCACCGGCAGCTCCTCGATCCAGTTCTTTCCGCACTTGCGCAGCCTGTCGAAAGTCCTGGTCTTGAGCCCGTGCAGCACTTCAGCATTCGCCCTCTCTGCTTGACCGTTGCTTCTCGGATGAGCAACAGAAGCGAAGCAGACCTTGGCGCCAAGATCTTGGACGTACTGCATGAAGGTGCGGCTCGTGAATTGCGTGCCATTGTCGGTGATGATCCTGTTAGGGATCCCGAAACGGCAAACAATTGACCTGAAGAACTTGACTGCTGACTGTGTTGTCACCTTCCTCACTGGTTCCACTTCCGGCCACTTTGTGAACTTGTCGATTGCAACGTACAAGTACTCAAAGCCCCCGACAGCTCGGGGAAAGGGGCCGAGGATGTCGAGCCCCCAGACAGAAAATGGCCAGGATAAAGGGATCGTCTGGAGAGCTTGAGCTGGCTGGTGTATCTGCTTGGAATGGAACTGGCACGCTTCACACTTGGTTACTTGTGCAGCTGCATCCTGGAGGGCTGTCGGCCAAAAGAAACCTTGCCGGAACGCTTTGCCGGCAAGTGCTCTTGCGCCAATGTGGTGGCCACATATGCCTCCATGTATCTCTGCCAACAGCTTTTGTCCTTCTTCCCGGTGAATACACTTCGATTTCACACCGTTGAGTCTTCTTCTGTACAGTGTGTCGTCGACAAACTGGTACATACTTGACTGCCGGGCTACTCTTTCCGCTTCTTCTTGCTCTTCGGGAAGTTCTCCTGTCTGAAGAAAACGGACAATCTGTTGTGCCCATGCTGGAGCTTGCGGCTCGACAACAAGGACTAAAGGTATAGCCGCTGCTGCGGGAACATCCGCTTCTATAGTGAGAACCTACGGTTCAGCCGGAGCTTGATGTTCCCCAGCAAGCTTGCCAGAGCAAAGCTTGTCGGGAGCGTCTGCTTCAACGGGACAAACCCTAAGGCTTGCCGGAGCAGACTGCTCCTCAACATCCTTGGTGTTGATCTCGGGGACCTTCTTGGCGACGGCTTCGGGGAGCTCTGCCGGAAAGTAGTCACCATAAATCAACTTCCTCTTCTTGCTCTGTCCAGTTGATGGTGTTACGGATGGTTGAGTCAGCTTGAGCACAAAGATCCCTGGTTCCACAGGTAACTTAAGTGCGGCGCATTTCGACAGGCCATCAGCAATGTCATTCTGAGCTCTTGGAACATGTTCCATCTATAGGCCGTCAAAGTGCTCTTCTAGCTTTCTCACTTCATCAACGTAAGCTTCCATCAACGGACTCTGATAATTCTTGTTCACTTGGCGGACGACAAGCTGCGAGTCACCCCTGACAACAAGCTTCTTGATCCCAAGGTCTGCTGCGATCCTGAGACCGGCAAGCAAACCTTCATACTCTGCAGTATTGTTTGTTGCTTGCTCCTTGGGAAAGTGCATCTGGACTACGTACTTGAGGTGCTCCCCGGTGGGTGCAACTAGTAGCACGCCAGCACCAGCGCCTTGCAGCGAGAAAGCACCATCAAAGTACATCAGCCACTCTTTGCTTGCTTCCTTGACGGGGATGCTTGTTTCTGGAATTTCTTCATCTGGTGTTGGCGTCCACTCTGCTATGAACTCTGCCAATGCTCTGCTTTGGATAGTTGAAGTGCTCTCAAACTTGAGGCCAAAGCTTGACAATTCCAATGCCCACTCGACAATCCTGCATGTTGCTTCTGGATTTTGCAGTATCCTCTTCAGCGGAAAACGAGTGACGACTGTGATCTCATGTGCTTGGAAGTAATGACGCAGCTTTCTCGAGGCCATGAGGAGGCCGAAAAGCAATTTCTGCACACCAGAGTACCTTGACCTAGCCCCCTGCAGAAGGGAACTGACAAAGTAAACTGGGCGCTGCACCATTCTCTTCTGCATCTCTTCACGTGTCTGCGCAGGTCCATCTTTGTCGGGACCAGAGCTTGCCGGTGAAGTCCCTTGCTTGTCGCTGGATGCACTTGCCGTGGTTGCCGGCTCATCATCCGCCTCCCTCTCCGCTACTAACGCAGCACTAACCACTTGATTGGTTGCCGCTATGTATAGCAGCAACTTCTCTTGTGGCCTAGGTGCGACAAGTGTTGGAGTGGAGGACAGGTATCTCTTCAAGTCCTGCAGCGCAGCCTCCGCTTCCGGAGTCCATTTCATAGAACCTGCCTTTTTCAATATTTTGAAAAATGGCAGGGCGCGCTCAGCAGACCTAGAGATAAACCTGCTGAGAGCAGCCACGCAACCGGCAAGCCTCCGTACATCCTTGACGCGCTTTGGTGCTTCAATCTGCTCAATGGCCTTGATCTTGTCGGGATTGGCTTCAATTCCCCTCTGAGACATGAAGAACCCGAGAATCTTTCCGGAGGGGACTCCAAACACGCACTTCTTGGGGTTAAGCTTGAGGTTGATCTTGCGCAGATTTGTAAAGGTTTCGTCTAAATCTTGGATCAGAGTTGCCTTGTCCTTGCTCTTGACCACTATGTCATCCATTTTAGCTTCCACATTTCTGTGCATTTGTGGCTCAAAAGCATCATGGACTACTCTTGCAAATGTTGAACCAGCATTCTTTAATCCGAAAGGCATCCGTACGAAACAGTACGTGCCACATGGAGTGATGAATGCGGTCTTCTCTTCATCCTCTTCTGCCATGAAGATCTGATGGTATCCTGAGTATGCGTCAAGAAATGAAAGCAAGTCACATCCGGCCGTGGAGTCAACAATCTGGTCAATGCGCGGTAAGGGAAATGGACCTTTGGGACAAGCTTTATTGACATCGGTAAAGTCGATACAAAGCCTCCATTTCCCGTTTGCCTTGCGCATGACTACAGGATTGGCCAACCACGTAGGATGGAGCACTCCTCTGACAGGGCCTACTGCTTCCAACTTCTTGATTTCTTCCGCGATAAATTCTTGGCGCTCCACTGCCTGCTTCCTAACTTTCTGCTTGACGGGCCGCGCATGAGGACAGACAGCAATATGGTGCTCGATTACTTTCCTGGGAACACCGAGGATGTCAGACGGTTGCCATGCAAACACGTCGACATTCGCCCGCAGGAAAGCAACGAGCGCGCTTTCCTATTTGGGGTCGAGAGTGGCACTGATGGTGAAGGTACCACCAGTGCCGTCCTCCTTGGCGGGCACCTTCTTGGTCTCTGGTGGAGCTACCATTGTCTTCTTACACTTGTCGGTGGAGCTCGATGGTGCGTCCTCGATGATAGCGCAGCACTCCGAAGGGGTGCGCTTGCCGGAGTGGGCATCAGAACTCTTGCCGGACTTGGTCTTCTTCTTTCCCCCGGGAGCTTCAACGGCAAGTGATCTGCGATCTATTGCGGCTGCTGCTTCCCGGTAGATCTTGTCGGCACAGATAAGAGCATCCTTCTTGTCGCCAGGGACAGAGATGACACTTATCGGGCCTGGCATCTTTAGCATGTTGTATGCGTAGTGAGAGGCCGCCATGAACTTGGCGAGCGCTGGACGGCCGAGTATCCCATTGTAAGGC
Source organism: Triticum aestivum (assembly GCF_018294505.1). Classification (NCBI taxonomy): domain Eukaryota; kingdom Viridiplantae; phylum Streptophyta; class Magnoliopsida; order Poales; family Poaceae; genus Triticum; species Triticum aestivum. The sequence goes on along the minus strand of NC_057807.1, from coordinate 389,075,105 downwards.
AATGGAAAATCAGCAATGTCAAAAGTGACCCTCTCAGTCCTGAAGTTTAACTCGCTCCCAAATGTCACCGACAACGTGATCTTTCCCTTCGGCTTGCTCCTTCCCGGATTGATTCCTTGGAATGTGCCGGTCTCTTCGAGCTCGCTATCAGGGATCTAGAGTTTCTGGAGTACCGCGGAGGAGATCAAATTCAAGCCGGCCCTGTCGTCAACTAGCATCTTAGTGACCTTGAGGTTGCGGATAGTTGGTGAAACCAACATCGGCAAACACCCGACCGCAGTTATGCGATCAGGGTGGTCCTCAATATCAAAGATGATAGGCGTGCTGGACCATTTCAGAGGCCTGCGTGACTCGACGGGTGGTTCTGCTGCATTGACTTCCCGCACCCATTGCTTGAGTTGGTGGTGTGAAGTATGGAGAGAAGCACCACCGTCAACGCACAGGACCTCTGTGGCTTTCTGGAAATCCTGCTCATCGGCCTCGTCATCATCCATATCTTCGTCGTCGTCGTCATCTTCATCCTTGTCGCGGCCGCGTGGAGGTCTGTCTCCTTGCCGCTGCTTGGCCTTGCCGCGGCGTCCTCCTCGGCCGGGGCGTTTCTTGCCGGCTCCTCCAGCACCTTCTTGGCCCTTATCCTTGTCGCGCCGCTCGTATTCAGCCTTCTGCTGCTCGACAAGCTGCTCGACCTTCTTGCAGCTCTGGAGGTCATGGCCCTTGGTGCGGTGGATCTTGCAGTATGCCTGTTGGTGCCGTCCTGCTTGTCGGCGACCGCCACATCCTGGTGGTTGGTGCCTGCGGCAATGTCCTTGTTGGAGCAACCAGCTTTGGCTTTCTTGCCGGACTGCTCAACGACTAGCACCTCTTTGCCTTTCTTCTCCCTGTTGTTTCGCTGCCGGTTTTTCCTTGCTGGGGCGGCATCCTCACTATCAGATCCTCCTGCTCCTGTATTCTCTCCGGGGAGTTTCCTCCCTTCTTCAGCACGCGCACACTTGTCGGCCAGGGCATATAGCTCACTGACGTCTCTGATCTTGCACATCGCCATCTCCTCCCGCATCCTGCGGTTTCACACGTTCTGGTGGAACGCGCTGATCACCGCGGCAGGGTGGACATCTGGGATGTTGTGCTGTACGCAGCTGAATCTCTGAATGTACTTGCGCAGGGGATCTCCTTCCTTCTGGGCGAGCAGATGAAGGTCGCTTTCTTGGCCATGAGGCTTGTGGCCGCCTGTAAAGGCGCCGACAAACTGACGGCACAAGTCAGCCCAGGAGGATATGGAGTTGTCCGGCAAGTGCATGAGTCAGGATCTGACATTGGGCTTGAGCACCAGCGGGAAGTAGTTGGCAAGGATCTTGTCGTCCCGTCCCCCGGCAGCTTGCACTGCGATGGTGTAGATGCTGAGGAACTCCGACGGATTCGTCTTGCCGCCATACTTCTCTGGTACGTCTGGCTTGAAATTCTTCATGCTGGGCCACTGGACTTGCCGCAGCTCACGAGTGAACGCAGGGCAACCTACCGCGTACGGCAAGTCGCCTGGTTCCCCTGGCGCATGCATGTCGACAGAGGGCCCAGCGCGCTTGTCGGATTGACGGCGTGCTTCTCTTTGGCGCTCGATGCGAGTACGAGCGTCTTCTTGCTGTCGTTCATGAAGAACTTGGCGTTGATCGCGACGAGCTCGTGGATCCGACGATGCGGTGGAGTCGCTGTCGAGGTGGATCCGGCGAGTCGGCGATCTTGGCCTTCGGGGTGGTGAGTGCATGGTGGTTGCACCCCCACCGGTTTCGTCGCCACCGGCTCGCGCATGGCGGTCCTGCCGCGACAGCGATGCACTCGGCTGCCGTGGAGTGTCGCCGTTGGCGAAGCCGATGAGACTCTGAATAGTGGCCCTCCATTGGTCGATCTTGTCTTCCGCTGGAGGGTAATCCAGGAGCAGTTGAGCTCGCGCCAAAGCTTCTGCTGGAGTGGTGGGTGGCAGTGGCGAACGGTGCGAGGAGCGGGATATGCTCGGACTTCTAACTATGTTAGAAGGAGCAGTATCCCGTCTGGGCGATCGTGTCTCGCTCGTGCCAGCACGTCGGCGTGCATGCTGGTCTTGAGCACCCCGAGATCCACCAGCTTGATCTTGGCCTAACATACGTATGGTACTGCGAGTACCATGACGTTGTCGGTCCTGCGCCTCCTGAGACGGGCGCGGCACATGTATGGATGCCGAGGTCTGCACAGCCTTGTCCTTGGACATGGCAGCATCGTGAGCTTCCTCGTCGAAGTCCGTTCTTCCGCCGGCGTCTTCCCCACCACCCGTTTGCTCCGGTGGTGGTGGGATCGACGTGGACGGAGCAGCTGCCGCCGAAGTCTTCTTCTTCGGTGGCATGTCGATGAAGAAAATGAAGACCTAGCCCGTGTGAACGCCGGATCAGGTTCACACAATCTCGACGCCCCCCTACCTGGCGCGCCAAAGATGTCGGGGAAACTGATCCACGAACACCTATGGGACCGGCGGACCGAGCCCCTTTCGGTTCGGCGGGGGGGGGGGGGTGGCGGAGATCGCACGAAGAGCGGATCAAGGCGAAGCACACGAGCAGTTTACCCAGCTTCGGAGCTCTTCGGAGAGATAACACTCCTACTGCTGCTTGTTTGATTGTATTGTGTTCTTGCTTGAGAGAGAGCTAAGTGTTTTTCTGGCTTCGGAATGAGCCGAACCCTCTCTACATTGCGCATGGGCCTCCTTTTATATGCTAAAGGGGTCACCGACAGGTGGCAACATATAGAAGGGTAAAAACGTAAAAGAAGTTGCGGTTGGTACAACTGCTATGTACAGTGCATCCTACCTAACCCTGACGGCAGGGGACAAAGGCATTAAATGCCCGTTTGTGTCGCCCAAACAGTGCAGAAAGGGACCGTCAGGGGCGCCACCGCTCGCAACGATGGCGATCTTGTCAGCGTCGCATGCCACCGCACACGCTGGCTGCACAGCCTCTCGCCACGCGCGCCTGGGAAGGCCCCGGGGCGACACATTGGTGGATGTGCTGGAGCGCAGGTACAGGGTGGTTACTTGCCACGGCAAGCGCCTTGCCGCGGCCGTTGTCTTGTCGCGCCCGGAAGCTTGTCGCTCACCGGGCCTTGCCGGGACGCGTGGCGCGTCGCGGCAAGTTCCTTGAGATGCCTTGGTTGGCCTTCCCGGCAAGCTCCTCTTGCCGGGGTCTTGCCTCTGGGCTTGAATACTCTGTTCTTGAATGGCTCCAAAGGAGCCACGGAGGATCTTGGCGGTCGCCCGGCAAGCCTTGCCGCGGGGTGCTGCAACTGCCCGTGCACAAGTTCGGGATACTAGGGTACCCCTACTCTAGTACACCGACACACATGCATTAAATATGTGACATGATATGGTCATTATCATCTCATGCCTTTGATCTTCATCTCCAAAGCACCAGCATGATCTCCATCGTCACCTTCATGGCACCATGATCTCCATCATCATGATCTCCATCATTGTGTCACCATGTGGTCGTCTCGCCAACTATTGCTAAGGCATAGCGATAAAGTAAAGCAATTACATGGTGATTAATAAATTAAAGACAACCCTATGGCTCCTGCCGGTTGCCGAACTCATTGACATGCAAGTCATGAACCTATTACAAAACATGATCATCTCATACATGAACATATCACATCACGTTTTTGGCCATACCACATCACAACATGCCCTGCAAAAACAAGTTAGACGTCCTCTACTTTGTTGTTGCAAATTTTACGTGGCTTCAATGGGCAACTAGCAAGAACCGTTCTTACCTACGCAAAGCCACAATGATGATAATCAAGTTGTCTTTTAACCTTCTACAAGGACCACCTTTGTCAAATGAAATTCAACTAAAGTAGGAGAGACAGACACCCGCGCCACCTTATGCAAAACAAGTTGCATGTCAGTCGATGGAACCCATCTCATGTGCGAGGACATGTAAAGTTGGTCCGAGCCGCTGCATCCCACAATACCGCCGAATCCAAATAAGACAAGAGAGGTAAGCAATTTGAGCATCAACGCCCACAACTCTTTGTGTTCTACTCGTGCATATACATCTACACATAGACCTAGCTCATGATGCCACTTATGGGGAATGAAGCATGAAAATCAAAAAATTCCTACGAACACCCAAGATCTATCTAGGAGAAGCATAGGAATCAGAGGGGAGAGTGTGTATACGTACCCTCGTAGACTGTTAAGCGGAAGCATATATCACACGGTTGATGTAGTCGTACTCTTCACGATCCAATCGCAATCCAAACCGATGAAGTACCGAACAGACGGCACCTTCGTGTTCAGCACACGTACGGCACGATGATGTCTCCTCCTTGGTCTAGCAAGCAAGGGAGTAGAAGTAGATGGGATTGATGGCAGTGTGATGGCATGATAGTGATGGAGTGATTCCGGCAGGGCTACACCGAGCGCTACCGAAACAACAAAGATAGAGGAGTTACGAAGTAACGGGAGAGAGAAGGGGGCCAAGGGCGTGTGTGTCCTCTTGGGGATGCCCCTCCCCTCTATATATAAGTGGAGGGGTGTGGTGGCCAGCCCTCCAAGCCCTAGGGGTGCACCAAGGGGGAGGAGTTTGACTCCAAGTCCAATTCCCTCCTTTTCCATACATAGGTGGACTTTCCACCTGTCCCAAGCCACATGGGCCTTGAGGGACATGCGCGCGTGGCCCAATAAGGCTAGGGCGCCTCCCCTCAGCCAATGTTGTCCCTTGGGTCATGATGGAACCCTTGGTGGACTTCCGGACTCCTATAGAATTTTCTGGAACCTTCTGGAAGCTTCCCAGTACAATACTAAAAAAACTAAAACTTTATTCGGAACCTTGAAAGCAACTTTCCATATATAATTTTTTACCTCCGGACCATTTTGGAGCTCCTCGTGACATCTGGGATCTCATCCGGGACTCCGAACAACATTCGGTCACCAACATGCATATCTCAATAATACTCTAGCGTCACCAAATGTTAAGCGTGCGGACCCTATGGGTTCGAGAATCATGTAGACATGATCGAGACACCTATCCGGTCAATAACCAATAGCAGAACCTAGATGCCCATATTGGTTCCTACATATTCCACGAAGATCCTTTATCGGTTGAACCACGATGTCAAGGATTTGGTTAATCACGTATGCAATTCCCTTTGTCCGACAATATGTTACTTGCCCGAGATTCGATCGTTGGTATCTCCATATCTAGTTCAATCTTGTTACCGACAAGTCTCTTTCCTCATTCTGTAATACAAGATATCATGACTAACTCATTAGCCACATTGCTTGCAAGCTCTTTACGATGTTGTATTACCAAGATGGCCTAGAGCACCTTTATGATCCCAGTCTCGATCTATGCCAACCCAACAAACACCTTTGATGAAACCTGTAGAGCACCTTTATGATCACCCAATTATGAAGTGACGTTTGGAAACGCATTAAGTATTCCTTGGTGCCAGGGAGTTGCACGATCTCTCATGGTCTTAGGAATAGATACCTGACATGAACAAAGCTATAATAATAAATTGATATGATCAACTCCTAAGCTTACGGTTGGGGTCTTGTCCATCACATCATTCTACTAATGACGTGATCCCGTTATCAAATGATAACTCATGTCTATGGTTAAGAAATCTTAACCATCTTTGATCAACGAGCTAGTCTAGTAGAGGCTCACTAGGGACATAGTATTTGTTTATGTATTCACATATGTATTTAAGTTTCCGGTCAATACAATTCTAGCATGAATAATAAACCTTTATCATGAATAAGGAAATATGATAATAACCAATTTATTATTGCCTCTAGGGCATATTTCCAACACCTGGGTGTCTGGGAACTCAGACATGGGTTAACCGAGCGGCTCACCCGAGCCCATGGCATGCTTGTCGGTTGCCAGCCCAAAGGAGAATATGTGATACATCTAGTTATAGTTCTGGATGGGTGTGTTGAGGAACTCCGCGTCTTTGGGGTGGTCCTAAGAAAGAAACATAGTGTTGTTAGTTGCGAGAATACAATGGTTGAAAGGCTTAAACAAGGGGGCGTGAGCTAACCGTGGTGTGGCCTTGGTAGTGCTCTGCCTCCAAAACAATCGAGCAAGTGGTATGATCCCATGAGGAGCCGCTAAGGTCTCTGAGCTTGGACACTTGGATCCATCTAGCTCTCCACTTCCTGAGGTGGTTGTAGACCTGGGTCAAGGTCACCTCCTGGTCACAAAACTCAAACACCTGCTTCACAATGGTGTTCAAGTGCACCTCCTTCAAGCCCTTGTTAGTCCTAACCCCACTAGATATGAGCTCGCACATCTTGTTAAGCACAAACATGGACATGAATTGCTGCCACTTCATGTTGTCCCCCCTACCATCCTCCTTTGCCTTTGCGGCTGCCGTTTGTGCAGTGGTGGCAGCAGCAGCATTTAGCACAGCGAGCACAAATGTTGTAGGAACAAAAGGAGAACCAATGCCTGAAACCTCGAACACATCTGAATTAGGAGGCATCTGGTCCTTAATGGGGGGCGGGGAGTCCTTGACATAGGACGGAGGGAACTGCTCTCGGACAGGACAATGACCTGACTAACCTCTTGTATTTGTGTGGTCATGTCCTACGGTTGTAGCACACACATGGATAGTAAGCATAGCACACACTATGGGACCATTTAGCTCAACACAACACGATATGAGCAGCATACAATAACAAGCATTCTACCTGAATCTACACTCTAAACTGTGTCTATATACATCCTACAAGATGGTCACAGATCAATAGCTACCACAACATCCCAATCTCATAGATCGGCAATGTACAATGCTACAAGATGGTCACAGATCAAACCCTACCACATGCTTGATGTCTACTACGCAACCTCCTTCTTATAGAATCTTGTTGGGCCTCCAAGTGCAGAGTTTTGTAGGACAGTAGCAAATTTCCCTCAAGTGGATGACCTAAGGTTTATCAATCCGTGGGAGGCGTGGGATGAAGACAGTCTCTCTCAAACAACCCTGCAACCAAATAACAAAGAGTCTCTTGTGTCCCCAACACACCCAATACAATGGTAAATTGTATAGGTGCACTAGTTCGGCGAAGAGATGGTGATACAAGCGTAATATGGATGGTAGATGTGGGTTTTTGTAATCCAAAAATATAAAAACAGCAAGGTAACTAGTAACAAAAGTGAGCGAAAATGGTATTGCAATGCTTGGAAACAAAGCCTAGAGTTCATAATTTCACTAGTGCAAAGTCTCTCAACAATGATAACATAATTAAATCATATGGCAATCCCTCAACATGCGACAAAGAGTCACTCCAAAGTTCCTATCGCAGAGAACATAAGATGAAATTGCTTGTAGGGTATGAAACCACCTCAAAGTTATTCTTTCCGATCAATCCATTGTGCTATTCCTATAAGTGTCACAAACAGCCCTAGAGTCGTAGTAAAATAACACCATATCATACACATAAATCAACCCTAATGTCACCTAGATACTCCAATGTCACCACAAGTATCCGTGGGTCAATTATACAATATGCATCAAACAACTTCAGATTCATAATATTCAATCCAACACAAAGAACATCAAAGAGTACCCCAAGATTTCTACTGGAGAAACAAGGATGAAAACGTGCATCAACCCCTATGCATAGATTACCCCAATGTCACCTCAGGAATCCACGAGTTGAGTGCCAAAACATACATCAAGTGAAGCAATAGAACACCCCATTGTCACCACGGGTATCCCACGCAAGACTGATGACCCACAAGTATAGGGGATCTATCATAGTCCTTTCGATAAGTGAGTGTCGAACCCAATGAGGAGTAGAAGGAAATGACAAGCGGTTTTTAGTAAGGTATACTCTGCAAGCATTGAAATTATCAGTAACAGATAGTTTTGTGATAAGGTAATTCGTAACGTGTAACAAGTAACAAAAGTAACTAAGGTGCAGCAAGGTGGCCCAATCCTTTTTGTAGCAAAGGACAAGCCTGGACAAACTCTTATATAAGGCAAAGCGCTCCCGAGGACACATGGGAATTACTGTCAAGCTAGTTTTCATCATGTGCATATGATTCGCTTTCATTACTTTGATAATTTGATATGTGGGTGGACCGGTGCTTGGGTACTTCCCTTCATTGGACAAGCATCCCACTTATGATTAAGCCCTCTCACAAGCATCCGCAACTATGAAATAAGAATTAAGGTAAACCTAACCATAGCATGAAACTTATGGATCCAAATCAGCCCCTTACGAAGCAACGCATAAACTGGGGTTTAAGCTTATTTCACTCTAGCAACCTATCATCTACTTATTACTTCCCAATGCATTCCCCTAGGCCCAAATCATGGTGAAGTATCATGTAGTCGACGTTCACATAACACAACTAGAGGAGAGACAACATACATGTCATCAAAATATTGAACGAATACCAAATTCACATGATTACTTATGACAAGACTTCTCGCATGTCCTCTGGAACAAACGTTACTACTCACAAATCATATTCATGTTCATAATCAGAGGGGTATTAATATGCATTAAGGATCTAAACATATGATCTTCCACCGAATAAACCAACTAGCATCAACTACAAGGAGTAATCAACGCTACTAGCAACCCACAGGTAGCAATCTAAGGTTTTGAGACAAAGATCGGATACAAGAGATGAACTAGGGTTTGAGAGGAGATGGTGCTGGTGAAGATGTTGATGGAGATTGACCCCCTATCGATGAGAGGATCAATGGTGGTGATGATGGCGATGATTTCCCCCTCCCGGAGGGATGTTTCCCTAGCATAACAGCTCCACCGGAGCCCTAGATTGGTCCTGCCTAGGTTCCGCCTCGAGACGGTGGCGCTTCGTCCCTAAAGCTTCCTTATGATTTTTTCCAGTTCAAAAGACACCATATAGCAGAAGATGGACGTCAGGGGCCTGCCAGGTGGCCCACGAGGCAGGGGGCGCGCCCAGGGGGTAGGGCGCGCCCTCCACCCTCGTGGCCGGTGGGTGTTCCCCTCCTGTGCTTTCTTTGCCCAATATTTTTAATGTATTCCAAAACTGACTTTCTGGATTTTCAGTACTTTTGGAGTTGTGTAGAATAGGTCTCTAATATTTTCTCCTTTTCAAGCCCAGAATTCCAGCTGCCGCCATTCTCCCTCTTCGTGTAAACCTTATAAATAAGAGAGAAAAGGCATAAGTATTGTGACATATGTGTAGTAACAGCCCATAATGCAATAAATATCGATATAAAAGCATGATTCAAAATGGATGTATCAACTCCCCCAAGCTTAGACCTCGCTTGTCCTCAAGCGAAAGCCGATATTGAAAAATATGTCCACATGTTTAGAGATAGAGATACGAACATGAGGGCATCATGATCATTCTTAGAACAGCAACATATATATTGTCATATGATTTCTTATGCTAAATTAATAATCCATTCACAATGTAAAGTATGAATCGGAAACTACTTTGAAAACTAGCAAACTATAATCTCAGTCATTGAAGCAATTGCAATTTATCATAACTTCGGAAAGAGTCAATATAAGAGCTTTTCAGCAAGTTCACATACTCAACTATCAATAAGTCTTTCACAATTGCTAACACTCACGCGATACTTATGGGTATGAAGTTTCAATCGGACACAGAGAAAGATTGGGGCTTATAGTTTCGCCTCCCAACCTTTTACCTCAAGGGTAATGTCAACAATAATACTTTATGAAAACCTACATTCAAGTGGATATATATATATTAGGATCTTTCCAACACATAGTGCTTGCCAAAGGAAAAAGTGTAAAAAGGAAAGGTGAAGATCACCATGACTCTTGTACGAAGGTAGAAGATAAAAATAAAAGATAGGCCTTCGAAGAGGGAAGTAGAGGTTGTCATGCGCTTTTACGGTTGGATGCACAAAATATTAATGCAAAAGAACGCCACTTTATATTGCCACTTGTGATAGGGACCTTTATTATGCAGTCCGTCGCTTTTATTTATTCCATATCACAAGCTCGTATAAAGCTTATTTTCTTCACACTAATAGATCATACATATGTACAGAGCATTTTTTATTGCTTGCACCGATGACAACTTACTTGAAGGATCTTACTCAATCCATAGGTAGGTATGGTGGAATCTTAAGGAAAAACTAGGTTTAGGATGTTTGGAAGCACAAGTAGTATCTCTAATTGGTGCAAAGAATTTGGCTAGCATGAGGGGGAAAGGCAAGGTCAACATGTTGGATGATCCATGACAATATAACTTATTCGGATATAAGAAAACATAACCCATTACGTTGTCCTCCTTGTCCAACATCAACTTTTTAGCATGTCAAATTTTAATGAGTGCTCACAATCATAAAAATATGTCCAAGATAGTGTATTTATATGTGAAAAACTATCTTTCTTTATTACTTCCTATTAATTGCAATGATGACCAAAACTATGTTTGTCAACTCTCAACAACTTTTATTCATCATACTCTTTATATGTGAAGTCATTACTCTCCATAAGATCAAAGTGATCTTTTTATTTCCTTTTATTATTTATTTTTATTCCCTCAAGATCATAGCAAGATAGCAAAGCCCTCGACTCAAAACTACTCTTTATCATCACAGACTCGATTACATACATAGGGATTACATACATAGGGATCAAAACAAAACTCAAAGCTAGATCATACTAAAACTTTATTCTACTAGATCAAGATATAACCAAAAGGACCGAACTAAGAAAACAGTAAATATAGAAGTGTGATGGTGATACGATACCGGAGCACCTCCCCCAAGCTTGGCAGTTGCCAAGGGGAGTGCCCATACCCATGTGTTTACGTCTCTTTCTTCGGAGGTGGTGATGATGGAGTTGTTGATGATGTAGGATTGTAGTCCATCTTCCAAGGCATAGGCTCACCATCATAGAAGGATGATCGAGTCTCCGGATCCTAAAATCTACAGCCAAACTCATCCTCTTGAATCTATATTCATACTCATAGTTTTGGTTTTGCAGGTCATAGATCTGGTCTTGGAGGTGCTTGTTTTTTTCGTGAAGCTTGAAGATGGTCTCCCCAATGTTCTTGGCATCCAGCTTGTGGTTGTTGGTGAACTCTGTGATCATCATTTGGTTGGCATTGAGTCCGCGTTCCACCATCCCTTGGCACTTGAAAACTTGTTGCTCCATTTCTTAGAGCCTTGCCTCCATGCTTCTGGTCCTCCTTGGTCCCTTAACATCACGGATGTGCAGCACCCCCTCACACATCTCAATGGTTTGAGGGTGTTGCAGCACCTCCGTGAGGTAAGGGTTGATGCCCTTCTCGAAGAACCTGTCCTTAGGGGCGCTTGGAGACATCATGATGATCTAGATCTGTCAGAAAAACAGCTCAAAACAAAAGCAGAGAATTTTGTCGTGGTACTGTGGTCAAAGCCTTCAGGAGATTTTATAAAGAATTTTTACCGACCAAAAAAAGTATCATGCAAGAAAAAGGAGTCCCGAGGGAACACGGGGTGTCCATGAGGCAGGGGGCGCGCCTAGGGGATAGGACGTGGCCTCCACCCTCGTCGATGCCTCGTGTCTCTTTCGGACTACTTTTAATTTTCCTAATTTTTTAAATATTCCAAAACAGAGAAAATTGCTATTTGAGCAGTTTTGGAGTCGGTTTACTTACCATACCACATACATATTCCTTTTCGGAGTCTGGAACGTTCTAGAAAGAGTCCCTTATCTACTCCTCTAGGGTTACGGTCTCAATAACATTGGTTTCAACATTTATGGGATTACCTGAGATATAATGTTTGATTCTTTGATCGTTCACCACCTTCGGTTTTGTGCCTTCGGTGTTGTTTATTTTGATGGCGCCGGAACGATAGACCTCTCGATAATGTAAGGACCTTCCCATTCAGAGAGAAGTTTTCCTGCAAAAAACTTAAACGAGAGTTGCATAGAAAAACATAATCACGTACATTAAACTCACGCTTTTGTATCCTTTTGTCGTGCCATCTTTTAACTTTTTCTTTAAACAATTTATCGTTCTCATAGGCCTGGGTTCTCCATTCATCAAGTGAGCTAATGTCAAATAGCCTCTTCTCATCGGCAAGTTTGAAATCATAACTGAGCTCTTTAATAGCCCAATATGCCTTATGCTCTAGTTTGAGAGGTAAGTGACATGCTTTTCCATAAACCATTTTATACGGAGACATACCCATAGGATTTTTATATGCAGATCTATAGGCCCATAATGCATCATCAAGTTTCTTGGACCAATTCTTTCTAGATCTATTAACAGTCTTTTGCAAAATCAATTTAATCTCTCTATTGCTCAATTCTACTTGAGCACTAGACAGAGGGTGGTATGGAGATGCAATTCTATGATTAACATCATACTTAGCAAGCATTTTACGAAAAGCACCATGTATAAAATGTGAACCACCATCAGTCATTAAATATCTAGGGAATCCAAACCTCGGAAAAATAACTTCTTTAAGCATATTAATAGAGGTGTTATGATCATCACTACTAGTTGGAATAGCTTCTACCCACTTAGTAACGTAATCAACAGCAACTAAAATATGTGTATACCCATTAGAGCAAGGAAAAGGTCCCATATAATCAAAGCCCCAATAATCGAATGGTTCAATAACAAGTGAATAATTCATAGGCATTTCTTGACGTCTACTAATATTACCAATTCTTTGACGTTCATCGCAAGACAGGACAAACTTACGGGCATCTTTGAAGAGAGTAGGCTAATAAAAACCAGATTGCAATACCTTATGTGCAGTTCTATCAGGAAAGCTATCATCAATAGGTAGTGGGTCATCAAGAACATTTTCTAACCTAGACAAGTTGTCTGCAACGGGGTTCTCAGCTCCCTTTCTATCAATAATATGCAAACCAAATTCTTGTAGCAAGAGAACCCATCTAATAAGTCTAGATTTAGCATCTTTCTTTTCCATAAGATATTTAATAGCAGCATGATCAATGTGAACAGTTACTTTGGAATCAACAATATAAGGTCTGAACTTATCACAAGCGAACACAACTGCTAAAAATTCTTTTTCAGTAGTAGCATAATTTCTCTAGGCATTGTCTAGAGTTTTACTAGCATATTGGATAACATTTATCAACTCTTTGTCCTAGAACAGCACCTACAGCGTAATGACTAGCATCACACATAATTTCAAAGGGTAAATTCCAATCAGGTGGTTGAACAATAGGTGAAGAAATCAAGGCTTTCTGAAGTATTTCAAATGCTTCTACACAATCATCATCAAAAACAAAAGGAACATATTTTTGCAAGAGATTAGTCAGAGGCATAGAAATTTTAGAGAAGTCTTTAATAAACCTCCTATAAAAAACAGCATGACCAAGGAAACTTCTTATACCTTTGATATCTTTAGGACACGGCATCTTTTCAATAGCATCAACTTTAGCTTTATCAACTTCAATACCTCTTTCAGAAATTTTATGCACCAAGACAATACCTTCATTAACCATAAAGTGGCACTTCTACCAACTCAAGACAATATTAGTTTCTTCACATCTCTGCAAAACTCGATCAAGGTTGCTTAAGCAATCATCAAAAGAAGTTTCGTAAACGGAGAAATCATCCATGAAAACCTCAACAATCATTTCACAAAAGTCAGAGAATATAGCAGTCATACATCTTTGAAAGGTACCAGGTGCATTGCATAAACCAAAAGGCATACGTCTATAAGCAAAGGTATCGAAAGGGCAAGTAAAAGTGGTCTTTTCCTGATCCTCTTTAGATACAGGTATTTGAGAGAAACCAGAATAACCATCTAGAAAGAGAAAATGTGTATGTTTGGATAATCTTTCTAGCATTTGATCAATAAAAGGTAGAGGCTAATGATCTTTTCTAGTAGCTTTATTTAATTTGCGGAAATCAATTATCATTCTATAACATGTAACAATTCTTTGTGGGGTCAATTCATCCTTGTCATTAGGAACAACAGTAATACCTCCCTTCTTAGAAACACAATGGATAGCACTTACCCACTGACTATCAGCAACATGATAAATTATACCTGTCTCCAGAAGCTTTAGTATTTCATTTCTTACCACTTCTTTCATCTTAGGATCTAACCGTCGTTGATGATTAATAACTGGTTTAGCATCTTTTCCAGTTTTATTTTGTGCTGGCATAGAGTGGGACTAATGCCCTTAATATCATCAAGAGTATATCCAATAGCGGCACGATGCTTCTTCAGAGTTTTCAATAATTTCTCTTCTTCATGCTCTCAAAGGTTAGCACTAATAATAACATGATATATCTTCTTTTCATCAAGATAAGCATATTTCAAAGTACCACGTAATTGTTTAAGCTCAGACACGGGATCTCCCTTGGGTAGAGGAGGATCCCCTAGGATTTCAACAGGCAAGTTGTGTTTCAAAATAGGTCCTTGCTTAAAGAATACTTCATCTATTTCCCTTCTTTCATTAATAAACATATCCTTTTCATGGTCGAGCAAATATTGTTCCAAAGGATCATTAGGAGGCACGGCAATAGAAGCAAGACCAATAATGTCATCTTTACTAGGCAATTCTTTATCATGGGGTTGTCTACGAAATTTAGCAGAATTAAAATCATGAGACATGTCCCCTAAACCAACAGTAACAATATCCTTTTCACAGTCTGTCTTAGCATTAACAGTATTCAAGACGGGTCTACCAAATATAATGGGACAAATGTCATCTTGTGGGGAACCAAGAACAAGTAAATTAGTAGGGTATTTAATTTTCCCACACAAGACTTCAACATCTCTAACAATCCCAATTGGTGCAATAGTATCTCTATTGGCAAGCTTAATAGTAACATCAATATCTTCTATCTCAGTCGGTGCAATATCATGCATAATTTCTTTGTATAAGGAATGAGGTATTGCACTCACACTACCACCCATATCACATCAGCCATGATAACAATGATATCCTATTTTAACAAAAACAACAGGCATGCCAACAATAGGTCTATGTTTATTTTTAGTATCGGGTTTAGCAATTCTAGCAGCTTCATCACAGAAATAAATAACATGCCCATCAATATTATCGACCAAGAGATCTTTGACCATAGCAATACTAGGTTCAACTTTAATTTTCTCAGGGGGTGTAGGTGTTCTAGCATTACTCTTACAAACCATAGTTGAAGCTTTATAATGATCCTTTATTCTAACAGGGAAAGGTGGTTTCTCAATATAAGCAGTAGGAACAATAGGATCAGCATTATAAGTAATAGTTTTTTCTTCAACTTTAATAGGTTCTACTACTTCCACTTCAATGGGAGGATGATATTTAAACCACTTCTCCTTAGGGAGATCAACATGAGTAGCAAATGATTCACAGAAAAAAGCTACTATAACAGAGTTAAGTCCATATTTAGTGCTAAATTCACGAAAAGCATCGGTATCCATAAAAGATTTAACACAATCAAACTTAGGTGTTATACCTGACTCCTTACCTTCATCAAGTTCCCAATCTGCATTTAATTCTTTCCAATAAATCCCATCTGAATTCAATAGTCTTCATCATAAAATAACTAGTACAAGAAGTATCAAGCATGGAGCAATCATTAAGAGAAAGACGAGCATAAAAAATTTGAATAATAATTTCTCTTGAGAGCTCATGATTGGGGCATGAATATAACATTGACTTAAGCCTCCCCCAAGCTTGAGTGATACTTTCTCCTTCACGAGGCCAAAAATTATATATATAATTACGATCATGATGAACCAGATGCATAGGATAAAACTTCTGATGAAATTCCAATTTCAACCGGTTGTAGTTCCATGATCCAATATCATCACATAGCCTAAACCATGTCAATGTCTTTCCCTTCAAAGATAAAGGGAAGACCTTCTTATTGATGACATCCTCGAGAATACCCGCAAGCTCAAATAATCCACAAACTTCATCCACATAGATTAGGTGCATATCGGGATGTAATGTTCCATCTCCTGTATAGGGATTAGCTAGCAGTTTCTCTACCATACCCGAAGGAATTTCAAAATAAATATTTTCAGTAGGTTGAGGAGCGACTCTTTGCACTTCTGGTAGGGGTGAAGATACCCCGAACAAGCCCCTCAAAGGATTATTTTCCACAGTAACAAGTGACAGTAAATTTCAGCACACTATATAAATGTTTACTTACCAAATTCCACCTACCAAAGGCGCTTCACTCCCTGGCAACGGCGCCATAAAAGAGTCTTGATGACCCACAAGTATCGGGGATCTATCGTAGTCCTTTTGATAAGTAAGAGTGTCAAACCCAACGAGGAGCAGAAGGAAATGACAAGCTGTTTTCAGTAAGGTATTCTCTGCAAGCACTGAAATTATCAGTAACAAATAGTTTTGTGATAAGGTAATTCGTAACGGGTAATAAGTAAAAAAAGTAACTAAGGTGCAGCAAGGTGGCCCAATCCTTTTTGTAGCAAAGGACAAGCCTGGACAAACTCTTATATAAAGCAAAGCGCTCCCGAGGACACATGGGAATTACTGTCAAGCTAGTTTTCATCATGCTCATATGATTCGCGTTTGTTACTTTGATAATATAATATGTGGGTGGACCAGTGCTTGGGCACTGCCCTTCCAAGGACAAGCATCCCACTTATGATTAACATCTCCCACAAGCATCCGCAACTACGAAATAATAATTAAGGTAAACCTAACCATAGCATGAAACACATGGATCCAAATCAGCCCCTTGCGAGGCAAAGAATAAACTAGGGTTTAAGCTTCTGTCACTCTAGCAACCCATCATCTACTTATTACTTCCCAATGCCTTCCCCTAGGCCCAAAGCATGGTGAAGTGTCATGTAGTCGATATTCACATAACACCACTAGAGGAGAGACAACATACATCTCATCAAAATATCGAACGAATATCAAATTCACATGATTACTTATAACAAGACTTCTCCCCTGTCCTCAGGAACAAACGTAACTACTCAGAAATCATATTCATGTTCATAATAATAGGGGTATTACACTACAAAAAAAGACACATCCGTGACATTTCGGGCCAAACAAAAAAAATCTGTCATACTTATGACACTTCTATGACGATAATTGTGACAAAACCCGGTATCATCATAGATGTGGTGGACTCCTACTTCTATGACAAAAAATCATGACAAAAAATGGGCTTTTCATCCTGGGCGGGCCAGAGACGCAGCTGCATGACATTCTTTGGGTCGTCCATGATGGAAAAAACCGTGGTAGAAGCGAGGGCGAGGGAAATTTCGGGGAGTTCCTGGTTACGGTGGGTGGTCGGGGGCCGAGCGATGCGAGTTTCTCTCGTACACGTACGCGCGTGTGTACGAGGCGTTGGATCTAACTGAACCCGAGCGAGGCATTGGGCTCTAACTGAACCCGAGCGATTGCACTACAGGCTACACGTTACTGAATCCGAGCGATCGATCGATGGCTGTTAACTGAACCTGATCGAGCGATTCCTTCACTACTGCTTCTAACTGAAGCCGATCGATGCTGCCTCTGGATGAACAGTGAGCGTTGGGGGGGGGGGGTTGGATGAACAGTGAGCGGTGTGCTTGTTGGATCTCAATACTGCTTCTAACTGAAGCCGATAGATGGCTTCTTCTCTCTTTTTGGATCTCAATACAATGTTCTCCCCCTCTCTTGTGGAGATCTATTCAATGTAATCTTCTTTTTGCGCTGTGTTTGTTGAGACCGATGAATTGTGGGTTTATGATCCAGTATTATCTATGAAAAATATTTGAATCTTCTCTGAATTCTTTTATGTATGATTGAGTTATCTTTGCAAGTCTCTTCAAATTATCCTTTTTGGTTTGGCCAACTAGATTGGTAGTTCTTGCAATGGGAGAAGTGCTTAGCTTTGGGTTCAATCCTGCGGTGTCCTTTCCAAGTGACAGCAGGGGCAGCAAGGCACGTATTGTATTGTTGCCATCGAGGATAACAAGATGGGTTTTTTATCATATTGCATGAATTTATCCCTCTACATCATGTCATCTTGCTTAAGGCGTTACTCTGTTTTTAACTTAATACTCTAGATGCATGCTGCATAGCGGTCGATGAGTGGAGTAATAGTAGTAGATGCAGAATCATTTCGATCTACTTGTCTCGGACATGATGCCTATATACATGATCATTACCTAGATATGCTCATAACTATGCTCAATTATGTCAATTGCTCAACAGTAATTTGTTCACCCACCGTAGAATATCTATGCTCTTGAGAGAAGCCACTAGTGAAACCTATGGCCCCCGGGTCTATTCTCATCATATCAATCTCTATCGCTTTATTTACTTGCTTTGTTTTTACTTTGCCTTTTACTTTTCACTTTGCATCTATCTATCAAAAATACCAAAAATATTATTTATCATCTCTATCAGATCTCACTCTCGTAAGTGACCGTGAAGGGATTGACAACCCCTAATCGCGTTGGTTGCGAGTAGCTATCGTTTTGTGTAGGTATGAGGGACTTGTGCGTGGTCTCCTACTGGATTGATACCTTGGTTCTCAAAAACTGAGGGAAATATTTACGCTACTTTGCTGCATCATCCTCTCCTCTTCGAGGAAATCCAACGCAGTGCTCAAGAGGTAGCAGCGCGCTGCCGAACAGGGCCGCGCCTGCTTCCGCTTGCGCATTGCCGCCTCGGGCGGATGGCCCGGTAGAAGGGCCTGCGCCGGTGTTAGTAGTGCTCCGGAGGGGAGCGGCTCATCTTCGTCGTCGTCATCATCAGGCCAGGTCTCCACGCCGCCGCCCTCCTCAGAGCCGTCTGCTCCCTCGCCGCTGCCAGCTGTGTCGTCCTCCAAGGCGGCCGCCCCCAAGTCGGGGTCGTCCTCGTCGCTCACCGCCCGGTCCAGCAGGTAGTCACCATCTGGCCCCATGATGGTGGCCGTCGCCACAGACATATAAATCTGCGCTCCAGAGAAGGAGTTGTGTCACACCAGGAATAAGACCAAAATCAGAGCCAAAAGAAGAAATTAAGGGACTAACGGCAGGCGGAGGGTTGTCGCGGGAATACGGTCGCTTCCCGAACCGCCAGGCTCCCTCCGACACCTTGAGGTCGGAGATCTCGTTCACCATTCTCGCCACCTCGGCAGTCGGCATCTCCTTTGTGCACATCCTGCTCGGGTCGCGATGCCCGCTCATCCGATAGATCAGATGAGGGCGGCCTTGAAGCGGGAGAACCAGGCGCTCGACGAAGGTGATTAGCAGGTCGGACGGCACGAGACCCTCCGACTCCTGGAGCACCCGGAGCCGGCTGATGGCGGCAGCTGCGTCCGCCGACACCGGCTTTGGCTTGTAGCCCTAGTTGGGTCGAGGACCGACGGGGGGGCCGGCCTTGTAGGCCGGCAGGTTGATGAAGTTGACTGTCGGGTCGACGTTCTCGACGTAGAAATAAGATTGTTTCCACAGTTTCACCGACTATGATAGCTTGATGACCGGGAAGGCGTTCCTCTTCATCGGTCGGCGCACGGTGACGACGCCACCGCACTCGGCCGCCGTCTCCTTGGCAGAGGTGCGTAGCTTGCCATAGAAGAAAGCTCCCCTCAGCTTGATGGTGGGGAGGATGCCGAGGTAGCCCTCGCACGCCGTGACAAAGGCGGAGATCAGCGTCACGGTGTTGGGCGTCATGTGATGCGGCTGGAGGTGGTTGAAGTCCATGAACGAGCGGAGAAAACCGCTCGTCGGGAGGCCAAAGCCGTGGAGGAAATGCAAGCGGAAGACAACCCACTCGTCCCCCTGCGGCGCCGGCGAGATCTCCTCTGATGGCGGCACCCGCACCTTGATTAATGCTGTGTTGGGCATCTGGCACGTGTTTCGGAGGAAGGTGAGGTGATCCTCGATCACCGTCGAGCCATCCTAGTCGCCGCCCTTCTCGCGCGCCATGGCCTTGGGCGGAGCTGCGTGAGGAGAAGAGGCGCGGCGGCGGCGAACTGCTGCAGCACCATGGCGAGCACTAAGCAGCAACAGCAGCGGCCGAGAGAGCGAGAGGAGGAATAGAGTGTGGGGAGGAAGGCGTGCGTGCTCCGCCGCTCCCCTGCCTCCCCCTACTTATAGCCCTCGGGCTGCAAAGCCGAGGGGGCGAGGCGTGGGGATCATGGGATTAACTGCGCCCATGACCCCACGACCCCCCGATTACTGCGTGTAATTACTGCGCCTTAATGCCCACGGGAACCGCAACCGCTCACCTCAGCCGCAGTGGATCCGCCCGCGTGCCGAGCCCGGTAGTGGCGGGCCCGGCCACTATCGCGTCCCATCAGGAGCATGGGGTGGCAGGCTGGCAGGGCTGATGTGCGTCGCGTGGCGTTCTCATGACGGGTGGCGGGCCGGGAAGCTTAGCAGGCACACCACCTGTTTCCCGCCTTGATGTTCAAAAGTGGCCGATGATCCCGCCTTGTCAAACCTACTGCAGCAGTCGGCACGTCACAAGGCAGATCAAGCATTCTCCCAGAACTCAGTGAGATGGGAAGCCACTGAGACTTCACGACCCTTCGGCCGCAACGCCTCACCAGCTTTGGGGACTACTGTCGGAGTAATGGGCCACGGGTAGCCTCACCCGAGCCCCCGAGCCTTTCAAGACTTTGGGCCGGCTTCGCCCCGCAAGACCTCTTACCGACGCGCCGCCTTCTGGTGGCCGGCTGGCTAAACGGTGGGCTGCCCGAAGACGGCCAAGCACCAGCAGACGGCACCAAGACCGGCCGGCTCCTAGCAGACGGCCTCTGGAGAGGTCGGCGTCTAGCAGGCGGCCACCCAGCACCCTCAGAGTCTGCGCCCTCTTTAAGAGGACAAGACAGGGTGAGGCTACAGCATAGTCCCTCACCCCCGAATCTTGGACTTGGCGTGGCCACAGTGCCCCGTACAGGTGGAGATCTCCGCATGGCGCGGCACTGTTGCCACTCCCCCCTTGACGTCACTCCTGACAGGCGGAGTCTTGTTCCCCATGACGACCTGTCGGTACAGCCTGTAGGCTGTGGGCCCTACCAGGCAGTGAGAGCCCGGAATATGGCGAATGCCGGATCAGTCGGACCTGGGGGAGGCCGGCCTCCAGCAGGCGGCCAGCTCCTCCCTCGAGGTCCGTGCGCCATTAACCAGATAAGACATGCTGTGGCTATAGTGATCTCCCACCAGGCGGCGGGAGTGTAGCCACACCCTACTGACCAAGCCTGCGTCATTAGCAGCACGGCTACAGTGAACAACCACCAACCAAGCCCACCAGCGGCGGAAGCGGCCTATCGGCTCCGTACCGGACCAGTCGACGGGGCCCACCAGATGGCGGGCCCCAGCGGCCGGCGGAGAAGCCAGCGACCAGAGACACTGACAGCCGGGTCCAGCACCCGGTCAGATTACCATTGTACCCCTAGAGGGTAGGACTATATAAAAAACCAAGGGCACCCATGCAAAGGGTTCCCACTCCATTAGAACTAGCCACTACCTAGATGAAGAAGATAGCTAGCCCTGCCTCCTTCTACCTCTAGCACACAGCTCAAGGAGCACCATTGTATCACTTGTGCCTTAGTGATCATGCAGAGACCCCGCAGAACGGGACTAGGGGTGTTATCTCCTAGGAGAGCCCCGAACCTGGATAAAGTGTGCCGTCGTACGTGTCTAAGCCTCATCCCGCTTCCAAGCACCGGCGATGTTCTACTCGCTCCCACCATGATAAGCCATCCGTTGGCATATGTCGCACCCAACCCCCGATAGAATTTTTGCCGGCGTCCGAGTCCCCCATGGTGCAGGCGGACCAGCGGTTCAACATGGCGATACTAAATGAGGACCGGGAGGCAGAGGCTCAACTCGACGCGAAGCGCGCGCATTCCGCCGCCATCGAGGCTCTCCTGCAGGCGGAACCAGATGTCATGGATGTGAACCGGGCGGCGAAGGCTCAACTTGAGGCGGAGCACACAGATGCTGCTGCCATCAAGGCCCTCCTGCAGGCGGAACCGGACGTCCTGGACTTGAACCGGGCGGCGGAGGCTTGACTTGACGCGGAGCGCGCGGATGCTACTGCCATTGAGGCCTTCCTGCAGGCGGAGCCGGACGTCCTCGACTTGAACCGGGTTGTGCTCTTGTCCGTGCAGAGTGCCCGCACGCTCCGCGTGAACGAGTAGCTGGAGGCCGAGGACAACCACGGTGCGGAGACACATGTCGGCAGCTACGGCTGGTTCGCGCCGGCACCCAAAGACGACGAGGCCGTCTCGTTCCACGAGCAGTGATAGTTTTTCTTTATGTTGTTGTTTTTATGGATCTTTTGTTGTGTAAAAACATATATTTGTTATGCAAGTTGCCTAACTTGGGTCAGTCTACCATTTCAGGCAGTTGGATGAATATCCTACGTCTCCTAATCCTTCTTTCCTTCTTCCTCACCTCTTCTTATTCCCCAACAGACCACCGCAAGGGCTGTACGGATACTCCCCAACATGCGGTTGGATAAACATACTCTATGAACAAAAATTATGTGTCAGCGGTAGGATGGCTGAGTTTGGTTTGTTCACATGCGACAGCACATGTCAGTGAGGGTGTGTTCCCTTGGTTGGGTTTGCGGCGTGCAGGAGCGACTGTGTGAGGGTGCGGTGCGACTGCGGCGTGCAGGAGCGACCGTGTGAGGGTGCGGTGCGACCGCGACAGCCGTGCGCAAGTGTACCTCCTTCTCATTTTGAAAACTTTAGGCAAGCTCGGCAAAAATGTATGGCGAAGTTTGGCAATGCAAGGCCTAGACCCAAACAGGATAAGTACGTATGTAGTAGGAGTACTAGTGTTAAAAAAGAAAGGCGGGGTTTTCCTTCGTGGGGATTTAATCAATACAAATCCTCGTTTCACGTGTCAATTAATGCGTATTTTTTTTCTCCAAAGACCAAAGAGCTAACCATCTCACTCCTCATCGCTTGATTAATGCAGCGCCATGCAAACCAACCTTCTCACTTCCGCATGCATGTAGGGGATATTAATGTCCTTGGTTGCTAGTACGAGGCAAACCCCATCAATTTGGCCTCGATTAGTGTTAGTGGCCTTTTGCAAATTGTAATTTTGATATACTGACCTTGTGTACAAAAAATGGAGGTTGTAACTATATTTGACTTCCTTCCCCATTGCGGTGACGTCGACGATATCCTTTTTTGTGGTTTGGCGAAGTGCGTTCGACGGAGAACACCATCGAGGGAGACCATGGTAAGTCGTTCGCAAGTGCCGCCTGCAAGCCGAGACAACCGCCTTATTTGCATACAGGACGTCCGTTGAACCAAGGACTAGTACTACTAGGAGTACACAATAGCGTCGTCCGTCCAGCTTAGTGCGGTGAGATGGTTTCTCGAAGAAGACGATGGAGAAGCGAAGTCAGTGAAGAGTGAAATGATGGTTGCTTCGTCTGTGTTTTTGTGATTTGACGCCTCACTGCTTTGTGATTTGTGATAGAAGGGACAGGGGAGTAGACTTTGTGCTCTATACTGTACTACATGCGTCCAAGCATGGGAGAAAGAGGAGAGACGTTGCATTTTTCTATTCCTTCAATCAATCAATCAGGGAGCTTCGATTCCATCTTTTTGGCTTTGGCAACACCGTCCACAATGGTTCCCATGATGCCAAAAGGTTTTTTCACATTTGGCTACACATTGTGGATGCCCTTAACCGTACCACTTGGTTTTGCTCCTGTGTGCTATCTATACAAATCTCAATTATATTGATCTAAAAAATTATAGAATCAAGATTAGTAAAAAGGAGGTGATTTTGCCGCGCGGATGGCGGGGGAGGATTCTTATTTTTAGAGGATGTTGTCCTGGCGGTTTGCTAACATGCGGTCCCACGTGTCAGTGCTTTACCAAGCCGATCCGCGTCCCACATGAGGCAGAACAACGGCAGAAGCAACACGTGGTTAAGTTGAAGAAGATGAGGGAGAAGCGGATTCAGCAACGAGTGAAATGATGGTTGCTTCGTCCCTCCAACTTCTTTTTTTAGCATTATTACTTTGTCCCTCCAACTTAACTGCGGGAAAGGTGCAGCTTTGTGATTTGACGCCTCATTGCTCATTACTACACCGGCGCCATGACTGGGGTGCTTCACCCCGGCTGCTCTGCACTGTATTCCGGTATGGCACGTGGACCCGGTAGCTTGATGTCCCACATGTCGGCGAAAGGGACTAGAAGATTTATGAAAGCGAGCGCTCCACTCTTACGACGGAGGAGTACACGACACGACGGCCCAGTGAACTGTCACTTGTACTGTATAGTACTATAGTTTTGCTGTTTCGCACGATCCATCGATACAAACCCGATTAAACAGGAAAGGGCGGGATTTTTCCCGCGCGGTAGATGATACTGGCCATACATTTCAAAGGCAATTTTAATGTATGCAAACTGAATAATTAAGGCCTTTCCCAGTGCTCCACGGTGTACAGGTGCTAAGGATGCCACATAGGCAGAAAAATGATGTGGCAAAGCAATTAAAGAGGA
The DNA here is from genome assembly GCF_018294505.1 of Triticum aestivum. Lineage (NCBI taxonomy): Eukaryota > Viridiplantae > Streptophyta > Magnoliopsida > Poales > Poaceae > Triticum > Triticum aestivum. Next base: position 389,050,671 of record NC_057807.1, on the reverse strand, counting down.
GAGAGAGGATTATGGTGACCCCAACAAGAACCAATGCTAAGCACGTGAACCTAGACAAAAAGACTACCAACCAATACATGAAGGAGTTTTATTACTAAACAATTAAATAGAGAAGGCTTAGCTACAAAACCTAAGCACCGATGCATTGGGGACATTAGTTGCTAAGCATTTTAATGCACTTAGCACCCCACTTTAGCACCAATGCATTGGGAGAGGTCTAAGTAACAATATGATATCTAGTAAAACTAAAAACACATATGATTTATTGTGTTAGAGTGTAGTAGTAGTGTTGTATTGCATAGTTGTTAGATGTAACATGCGAGAACGTGTAGAGATGTAGTTTTGGAGGGCCTACAGAGAGAAAAGCGTAATACGGTCACCGAACTTCAGAATAAGCTGATTACGGTCACTATATACGTTTTGCGGTGATTATACGGTCACTTGCTCACGGTTCAGCATCGGATTGCACTCTGTTGACCGGCCAAATAGTCTGCGTGGCGCCATGTTGACTAGTTAAATTGACCATGTTCCTTGTGGGTCCCACCTGTCAGTTCGCATAGGGAAAAGGTCAGATAAACACAAATTTACGCAGGCGCGACAAGACTCCAACCCGTGCGCGGGAATCACCTGGTTGTGTATGTGTCTGTCAGGGCCTGATGTGTGCGCATGCACGTGTAGGTTGAGCACTTGAGCGTGAGAGTGTGTGTTGGTCGTGTGGTGTACTGGTGTGTGCATGCATGCGTGCGTGTGTGCGTGTGAGTGTTGCGTGCGTGCGTGGCTGCGTGTGTACGTGTGAGTGTTGCGTGCGTGCGTGGGTGCATGTGTTTGTGTGAGTGTTGCGTGCATGCAGTTCGTGTGCATGCGTGCGTGTGTGTATAATCACCACACCAGCTCCTGTGTGTTAAAACAGACGGCTCAGCATACCAATACAAGGCCACCTTGTCCGTTGTGCCCGCGGTCATGACTTCGAACCACCGTCCAAATATTTTTTTGTCGTTTGTTTTCATTCTTACTAGCAAGATGCCCGTGCGTTGCACGTAACATCAAGATGCATTTGTATGACTAGTTTATCTTGTGAGAGAAAAGGATGAACGAGGGAAGGCCTTATTTGCAAATGTGGAGAGGTGTGTGGGTACCTTTTTGCAAAATTGCCATAGTTTCTTTCCTATCCGTCAGATATAAATCGGACGGCCTATATTGCAGGATGGCAGGCACACCATCATCACCAACTCTGTTTTTTATAAGAGTGTATTTTATGTATTTTATAAGAGTGTAGATGTAGAGTAGATACAAGCCGACAGGTGGGCACGATGGTAGTGAGATAATGTGATGCAACACTAGAGGTGCCACGTGGAGCGTTTAACTGGTCAACTAGTCATGTCATGAGCAAATACAGAGTTGTACGGTGAGCCCGTGACTGTATAATAACCACTAAACGTAAATGGTGACCGTAATGAGTGGATTCTGAAGTCCAATGTACGTATCGTGCTTTCGCTTCAAATACAATGATCGTCATTGCATATATCGCGAGAGAAAGATGAAACATGCGTGAATTTTCTGGGGGCTTACTTTTAGAGGACCTGGAGATAGTTTTGTGTGCATACGTGAAAGGGGCGTACAGGGGGGTATGCGATGGAGAGAGAGATGCTCTTCGTTTCTCTTTATTATGACTAACTTTGTATATAGTATAAAAATATACAAATTCACAGTGCGGAATAAATATCATTGTGGGCACCATGCAATGCAAATTAGCGTTCGTACTCCTCCATATAACTTTGTAATGTTGTATATATGTAGAAACTCTAAAATAATTTTTTGGCCACACTTTATTCAAAAGGAATGTTGTATGCGAAATAAACGTGAAGAGAGGGCTTTTTAGATCAATGGGGTACGTGATGTAACATGTGTGAATGTGTAGTTGATGCATTTGGCGGGGCCTAGAGAGGTATGTGTGTGTATTACGTATTCGAGAGAGGCATGGATAGAGGGGCCGACGGGGGGCGTGGGAGAGATAGCACGAGAAATGAGAGTGGTCTAAGAGAGAGAGACGAATATGACGTCACGACGAGAGATTCCATTCCCTTGAGTGTGTATATGCAAGGGGGGAGGGAATAGAGGCACCAGGAGAAATTTTTGTGTGTGTGGTGTTTGTGTTGGTATGTGTGGGTGTGAGAAGATAATGAGACGTGGGGGCAGAGGGTGTGTCACCGCGTGAGGTCCGGTGGGTCGAGGTGAGGCCCTTCGTTCGGTTCCGTCCTGCGCCACATTGGTCGGCCCGTGACGCATTTAGGAAGACCCATGGATGACTAGTCGTACAAGACAAAGATAGCAGAATTGTGAAGGACTCTGTGTCCACTGACAAAGCCGGCTAGGATTTGTAACCCTAGGTTCTCGGACTAAGGTAACCCCTTTATCTCTGATATTACTATTCATCCAACCTAACTTTAAGGGGCATCCTACAGAATGCTCTGCTAGAATCATACTCGTCGATTAGGAAGAGAGGTGTGAGACAATGCGTGAGAGACAGGCCTAAAGATAATGTGCGTACATGAGACACGTAGGCAGGTCCATGTATATAGAAAGGGTCGATGGGGATTGTGCGTGTGTATGCTTGCGAGAGGAAGAGTGCTTGTGATAAAGGTTAGTGAAAACAGTTGTAAATGGTTACGAGAGGGAGGGAGGGTTATATCTAGAGCATGTGTGCGAGAAAGACACCTCGGGAGAGAGTGTGTGAGCATGTGTGAGAGACCACCGATGGAGAGTGAAACTACACGTAAAAGACTGTGTACACATTGATTAAAGATATAAATTGTATCCAAATATTAGGATGGGATCATGATATTTGCAATTCGCGTAAGGAGCGGTCATTGATCCATCAGACATCTAGATTCTATCGAATTTGAGCATGTCTATGTTATTATTCGACACAATTGATCCACATAGTTAGTATTTTGAACTCCAGACAATGCATCGCTTTAGCAATCGAATATAAACGTGAGTATAGTTCATGTTGTGTGTGTAAAGCACATTATACATACGAAAGTTACACAATGAACATTATAAATAGCTACCTATGAACTAGCATACATTTGAATTCAACTTAAGGTGGTTAAAAAAATCGAATTCAACATGAAGTCCATTCAATTATTTGAATTTGATATCATGGCATTTGTAAATCATACCTAAATTATGGGGGCACCAATCTTTGCTCTGATTTTGTACATAATAGCATATGTAGTCGTGTACAAAATAGATTCAAATTTAGCTCCTCCATTCCAAAATAATTGTAGTTATAGGATTTTCAAGTGTCAAAATTTCAATAAGAAGCGGATAATTTAATGAGGTTTTCAAACATACAAGGTCAAATATAACATTGTCTATTTAGGTCAATCCTCATAGTTCAAGAGTTCTCTAAACGTGAATGCTTGTGTTTCAAAATTTCGAACGAAGTGCCAAAAGAGCCTCTACTCGCCTGAAACCGCGTGAGACCAATGTTTGGTAGTACAAGGAAATTACTTTTCTAATAACTCCGACCCGTGAAACCTACCGGCCCGACGTCCAAAGGTCTAAACCGGGGTAGGTTTGTAGCTTCATCTAGACGCCATGCAACCGCCTTTGAAAATCATTCATACACAATGGTCGCCTAAGCACACATGCGCACGGCCGAAATCGCTCCCGCCCACTATTTAGGACACCTGGGATTACCATCCTACCCCCGACCCGCAGTAGGTCTGAAATTTAAGAGAGGGGCAAAGTTTGTACTTTCCCCAAATTTCAAACAAGCGCGTCCCATCTTCTGTTCAAAAAAGCCAAAAACAAGCGTGTCCCAGACCGAAACATGGTTCCCCCCCCCACCCGTCTGATTCCCCATTCGTACTCCGTGGGCGCCAAAACTACCTCTCCACCAACCACGAAACCCCGGCGTCCTCCGTCCGCCACCCCATCCCACCCATCAACCGCCGCCCTCCTCCATCAGTCGGAGCCGATACCCCGACATCGTCGTCCACCGCAACCTCAACCGCAATGCCCTCCACATCTAGTAGTTGAAGCCGAGGCCGAGCCATACATACCTGAGCCAGTTCAACCACGCCGTCTTGCGCCTCACCGCTGCCGCTCCAACTTTGCCACTGTCCATCGCACCGGAGCTATTCCTGCTACGCCGTCCTTCGCCGCCTCGGATCTGCTTCCCCTTCGCCAATATACGGCCACGGAAACACAGTCAACAATTTGGCCATGGGTTTGTCCAAGGATCCATAGCTCTCCAAAACATCGGTTCCCCCGGGAAAAACAAGAAGATCGCCGCAACATATCGACACCACACTGGCAACCGATAAGGGTACTCCTCTTCCCTTATTCGTGCAAATCTTATGTGTCTTCTTGCACGATATTCATCCCACAGAAGACACTAGTTGACCGCTTCTTCTTCATACTAGATATTCCTAGTAACTCGCGATGCACAAGGTTTCTCCTCATATACTATTTCACCTTAGCTAGAGGTCTGTCGCCCCCCTGAATTTCAATTTCTGGCCAGTTGATTCCCAATTAACGGAAGCATTCCCCAGCGTAACAGGCGCTAGTACGCCTATTACGCAGGGGAAGCAGCGCCTTGGTGTTTATCTTAGGGGCGTGTGCAGCCTAGAGCTACTAGTGCCCGATCTGGAGGACGGTCGGGATTAAAGAGATGGCCTGAGGGCGCTGCCAAGCACGGCGGTGGTGTGAGGTCGAGGGGAGGGCGGGGCGGCGGAGGCAGGGGTCTGGGCCGGTGGTCGCTGGCGGTTCGAGAAAGATCGTCAACAGTGACTGGCGGGAGGTAGACGAAGGCCATCTGCCCGTTCCTTATAGATCGGACGGTTCATTATAAAAATCGACTGACCTACTTATTTTCAGTCGACTGTTATCTTAGATATGACCACATGTGGTGGTGTGCTGGAGGAGTACCTGCATTTCCTGTGCTCATATATTACAAAATCATACGGAGTAGAATCTAATTTTGTTTGCCATGCAATGTTGTAGAGCTATCATATGTCTCCTATCATTTATTTTTCAGCCACCTGCTATCTGCTACTTTTACAGTGCACTAGTTCTGCACACACTTCACCCATACTCTCACTATTGTGTTTTTATGCAAGGGTATTTCAGAGTCTGCCTCGAGAGAAGCAAAAAAGAGAAGAGAGAAGTTGAGCTAGCTTTCTTCGCGGGTAGGCACGACATGTTATAGCGCTATAAAGGGTGCAGTGTCAGCAGATGGAGACTGTAAACGTAGCTCTAGAGTTGATGACCTCGCTCGCAATGAACCACCATCCCAGGTGCTTGCTTTAACTTCGCGGTGTCATATGTCATTGCATGTTCCATATGGTGTCTAGCTTGTATTCGAAAGGCCGAAGTCGGTCTTTGGGGCTGTTTGGTTCTAGGCCTAGCATTGCCACACTTTGCCACATATTTTTGCCAAGCTTGCTAAGGTTAGTTCATCAAAATGAAAGCCACAAGTTGGCAAGCCTAAGGGAATTGCCACATTTTTGTGTGTATGCCATGTGGGGTCCAAGTGTGGCTTGCCTAAGGTGTGGCTTGAACCAAACACTCACCTAAGTTAGTCAAACTTGCCTAGCTTTAGGTGTGGCAACATTTGGCAAAGTTAGTCACAAACCAAACAGCCCTTTATTAAGATAAGGAAAGATATTTTTTTACATGAACCACCATCCCGTGAGCACCAGAAGACAAATAGCTAGTCAGTGCACTGGCCGAGCCAGTGACAAGCCCAGCAAAGATAGGCATCAACTGGAAGCCAACTAAAAAGCTGCGATGGTGTCGAAGCAGCCCGCCTCCCACTAGGCTCTCAGGTCCTAGACGATCATGCTCACCACTCCAGCTGGATGTCTAGCTTGTATTGCTTCCAATTTGGTTAGATTGCATCTGCTTAGCTTACACATTATACCTTTGAATATGACATGCCTTTCTGTTTTTGGTACATACTAGTACATCTGTGTATTAACCATGTTCTTACATCAAACTAATGTTCTTGTGTATCCCTCATCAATCACTTATGATGAGGCAGGCATGCAAGTTGACTACTCCTCATATAAAGAATGCAGCGTTAGCCTCCCGACATGATTTTTAAGAAACAGCAATGCTAGATGAAGATAGTGAACGTAGCTCTGTAGTTGATTACAGCATTTCCCCTACACTAGCATCGCAGGTGCTTGCTCTAACTTGGCAGCGTGATATGTGGTTGCATGTTGCATATGGTGTCTAGATTGTAATTCTTCCAATCTGGTTAAACTGCATGTGCTAGTCTGCTTAGCTTATAAATTATACTTGTTAATGTGACATGCCTTCATGTATTTAGTACATAGTACATCTGTCTATTAAGCATGTCCTTACATAAAACTATTGTTTTTTTGTATCCCGCATCAATCAATATGACGAGACACCTTTAGTATATGCAGTGCGATATTAGTTGCATCTTTCATATGATTTATAGCATGCGCTGCTTCTAATTTGTTGAAATTCCATTTATGATGGGACGCTTTTAACTTGGCAGAGTCATATTGGTTGCATCTTTCATGTGGTGTCTAGCTTGCATTGCTTCTTATTTGTTGGAATGGTTTCTGCTTAGTTTACACAAACAGTTGTGAACATGCCATGTCGTCCTGTTTTTCGTACATATTCCATCCTGGTATCATGTGTTTGCCTTACATCAAAGTAGTGATTGTCAGTATCATGCATGAATGAGTTCTGAAGAGAGAATTTTATTGCTTTTTCTTGTCGGTTTTACTTGACAATTCAAAATCAATAAAGCGGAAGGAAGTTAGCAAGGCAGCGGATAAAGGTGCTCCTTCCGAACGGAGGGCCTCTACAGTTTCTACTCCTCCACACCCCCAAGATGATTTCCAAGACAACACATGCATAGACACTCAACAAAGCTGTGTTTATGATGAGCACGTCTCCCCTAGTGCACCATCACCGGTGCTCCCTCTAACTTGGCACTGTTATATGTGGTTGCATGTTATGTGTGATGTCTAGCTTGTATTGCTTCTAATTTTGTTGAATTCCATCTGCTTACTTTACACATTATACTTGAATAAGACACGTGTTCCTGTTTCTAGAACATACAATATCTGTCTATCACACCATGTTCTTACATCAAATTACTACTGTTGTGTAACCTGCAACAATCACTTATCATAAGACACGTTTGACTTCGGAGTGTGATATAGGTTACATCTCGCATTCTTTTCTAGCTTGTACTACTAATTTGTTGAAATGGCACTTATGACGAGACAGTTTTAACTTGGTAGAGTGATATTCGTTGCATCTTTCATATGGTGTCTAGCTTTCATTGCTTCTAATTTGTTGAAATGCCTTCTCCTTAGTTTACACATCATAAGCTGTGAATATGCAATGGCACTAATGACGAGAGACCTCTAACATGGTAGTGTGATGTTGTTTGCATCTTGCATATGATTTATTTCTTGTACTGCTTCACATTTGTTTAAACGCCATTTATGATGAGACACTGTTAACTTGGCAGAGCGATATTTGTAGCATCTTTCATATGGTGTCTACCTTCCATTGCATTGCTTCTAATTTGGTGAAATGTCTTCTTCTTAGTTTACACATCATAGTTCTGGTTATCTCTTCCGTCCTGTTTTTCATACATATTACATCCTCCTATCATGTGGTTGTCTAACATCAAAGTTCAGTTCGTCTGCATCACGCATCAATTTGTTCTGAAGAACTAAATTGTTATTCGTTTTTCTTGTCGGCTTGACTTAACATGGCACAGAGAAAGAGGAAGAAACACAGAATGGCAGGGAATGAGAAGCGGATGAATCCTGCAGATTCTGCTGGTACTGATGGTGCAATAGAAGGTCAAAGTCCAGCGGAAAATTCTACAAACACGGCATCCCATGCTACACGAGCTGCAAAAAAAGCCAAACAGAAACAAATAGCTGCCACCAAACAAGCAGAGACAGCCCTAGTTCTTTCAGCACCTACCATAGTACTACCAGCTGCACGAGTTAGTCGTGTGTCAACTGAGCTAGCAGCACGTTCCCAAGCTCCCTTGCCACCTGACACTACTTCCCAAGCACTCTTGACACAAGACGAGTTGGCAATATCAGATGAACCTTGTGAGCTTCAACAGCAAGAAGGTAGTTGCTGGAGTCAAGTTACAGTTGCATGCTTCTTTATATGTAGTCTCACAGTTTGATGTACACTAACACTTCCTATGTTCGTTGTTGGACTAGCACCTAGGCGCAAGAGGAAACAAATATCAGGGATAATGATCGATAGGTTAACTAAATCTAGAGGAGGAAGAATGGAGATCCGTTTTGAGGCAGGTTTAAAAAGGCCACGTGATGCTACAGAGTCAGCCAAGTTAGTATCAGAGGCAGCGGTTGCCGTTAGGTGTCATGTACGTATCCTCCCAACATGGATTCAGTACAGGAATGACAAAGACGAAACCCAGTTCAACACCTTCCTCGACCATTTATCTGTAAGTATGGTTATGTATGGAAACTAGTAATATCGTCTTGCTCTGTCCCATACTTTCTAGGTTGCTGATAATGAGACTCCCATAATTTTCAACAGATGAGGTTCAAGTTGGATAGCCAAGATGATGCAACCAGACAAGCTTGCACCCATGTTTTCAAGTCTGCTCTGTGACAGTATCGGTATAACTTGAGGAAAACTCACTTTGAAGGCAAGGCTAACAGTGAACTTTCCCAAACATCTCCAGTGGAAAATATATCGGATGAAGACTGGAGGGGCCTTGTTAAACACTGGTCTGATCCGAAGTATCAGGTACATTATATATATGTGATCAGATCACATGTTGAAGTCCTATTTACGCATGTGCCACACAAATCTATCTTCTTGTAGGTGAACTGTTCAAAGAACAAGGCCAACCGTACGAAAGTGAAATTCCAACAGACGACAGGATCTCGTAGCTATATTGCACACTGCGAGGCTCTTGTAATTAGCTGTTGTTTCACTCTTTTCGATGTACCATATTATCAGATCTATATTGACTTGTTCGAAATGCAGAGGAAAGCCCGCAAGGACCAAAAAGTACCTGAACCAAATGATGTGGAAATCTTCAAGGACTGTCACACCAGCAAGAAGAAGGGCATGACTACACCAGTCAAAGCCGCTGTTGTAAGTCCTTAATCCTCATGCCTTTTAACTACTACTTACTCTGACTTGTGCCTTGAACTGCATGGTTTGCAGCCAATGTCTATTACTCTTTTCAATTTTATACACAATTGTCTTAGCGTATCATTGCACCTTACAAGGTTTAAAAGAGAGGAGTGATGTTCCTTTGATCTTGACCCGTAATCTAGTTCCGTGCTGGACTTGCCCACACAACGTTACAATTGCCTGTTTGTCTGTTCTCAGTTGTTTTGTGATATGAATGATGTCATACTATGCTTACCGTATTATAAACTTCGTCTCTTTATCCTTAGCCCTCAATACAATGTGAAGAAATAGACAATACATTAGCGATGGTACATGGTCATATGTTTGGAACCTGGTTTTATTATGTACTTTGCAATAAAATACAACTAATATTTTACATGGGTTCACCAGAATAAGTTCTGTATATAGACCAAAGCTATTTTGTTTGGTTTTGCTGCCTCCTTAATATCTTCTGTTCTGGTACTACTAACGTAAAAACTCAACTTTTCAGCGAGCTATGGACAAAATGGTGGAACCGCCACCTTCTGAAGGTGGAGAGGCAACTATAACCGCAATGTCAGCTCTTGCTGCAGTGGGTCGGTACCTGTCCACTAACAGTGCCAAAAGCACATTCCTGCGTAATACTGGGTTGGTTGTTAAGGCAATATCGTCCAAACTACCTCATGATCAAGATATGCAAGCTCAAAGCAATGTTGTATCGGCGCTCCAGACACAAGTCCATTCCCTAATAGAGACCCTTTGTGAAACAAGGAGAGACATTGTTCGATGTCGTCAAGATATGCATGGTTTTGAAACCAGACTATCAGACATTTGCTATGTTGTTCAGGAGCCTAGGGAAAATGAAGGCAAGGGTTACGGTGCTCCATCGGACAATACAACATGAAAACATAATAGTCAGGTCAAATGAAATAAGCTTCTGAACTTCTGGTGGTGCATTTATCTGCTAGACTGTTAAGTTTTATGCCAACCTTCCTTTTGTTATATAGTTGTAATTTGTTTTGTGCGATACAAAATTTGTTCTTAACATGCAGCCACCGGCTGAAGAAAACAGCAAGCCATTTTTGTATAGTGTAGGGTGTTCCCTATATTTGCACTGGTGGCGATCTTTGATGCCGAGTGGATGTAATATGTGCAATCTCCTTAATAGCCTAGTGTTAGTTTCAGCCTTATATATTTCCTAGTCTTCTTTTTCCCTAGTTTGCTAGTGGCCGCAACAACCATGGGCCATATAGGGTCGTAGGATCCATGGGTCTCCTACGGGCCGTAGGATCCATGGATCTCCTACGGGACGTCGATAAATGGGCCTCCAACGGGGCCATAGAATCGGTGGGCCTCGGTCCGTCGGATAAATGGGTCTACATGGGCCGTAAACGGGCGTAATTGGTATCGGCCCAGCACGGTAATGGGTCGTTAACAGGCCGGAGGACAGCAAAGGCTTAATTCTGTCACAGGCATAACGGGTCGTTAATGGGCCAGAATATAGGACGGGCTGGAAACGGCACAACGGGTTAACAGGCCAAAAACGGGCCGACTCTTACCATGGGCTGAATTTGGCCCATTAGGGGAACAGGCCAGTAACGGGCCGGAAGTAATTGAGGGCCGAAAAGGAGCCCAAGAACGTATGGGCCGTCAATAGGCGGAAAGCTAACACGGGCTGGAAACGGCCCATGTAAATGATGGGCCGTTAATGGGTACAAAGAAAATTACTGTTCATTATGGGCTAGAGTCACCGTGGGCCTGTAAAGGGACTAAAGATATGAAGGCCTCATATGGGCCGAAAGATGTCATGGGCCATACATGGGCGGAAAGTGAAATGGGCTAGTGTTATATTCGGCGGCCCACATGATGTTGTTGGGCCGATTTCCTTTAGGGCCTAACGGGCCGTGAGTTACCGGGCCGTAAAATGGGCTATTTGCAAGGACCGTTAACAGGCTTTTCATGGGCCAGCCTGTTAACTTTTGACCAAGTCAAACGGGTTGGCTTTGTAAGCTAAATGGGCCAGTGGTGGGCCGTGGCACGTGTTGACATATCATAGGCGCCTATCTGACCCACTGACGAGCTGACACGTGTTTCGTCCGGCCAATAAGAATTTTACACGTTGAAATTTCCAATTGGTCGGGGCTGTTAACGGGTTATCGGATCCAAAACCCGACCCGATAGCTTAACGGCGTTCCGTTACGGTGGATGCCACGTGCCGGTCACCCTTGATGAAAGCACTTATGTGACGCGCGATTTATCGTCATGGAAGTGGACACTTTCGTGATGATAATTTTTTCAATGTCATAGAACACTTCTACGACAGCACAGGTATGACTATCTTGATTCTGTCATAAAATCATCATGGATGTACATGCATAACAAAAAACGCAACCTACTGTGAAAAACACGTATCATCATGGAAGTGTATTTTTTTGGAGTTTTAATATGCATTAAGGATCTGAACATATGATCTTTCACCGAATAAACCAACTAGCATCAACTACAAGGAGTAATCAACACTACTAGCAACCCACAGGTGCCAATCTGGGGTTTTGAGACAAAGATCGGATACAAGAGATGAACTAGGGTTTGAGAGGAGATGGTGCTGGTGAAGATGTTGATGTAGATTGACCCCATCTCGATGATAGGATCAATGGTGATGATGATGGCAATGATTTTCCCCTCCCGGAGGGATGTTTCCCCGGCAGAACAACTCCGTCAGAGCCCTAGATTGGTCCTACCCAAGTTCCGCCTCGAGACGGTGGCGCTTCGTCCCAAAAGCTTCCTTATGATTTTTTCCAGGGCAAAAGACACCATATAGCAGAAGATGGACGTCAGGGGCCTGCCGGGTGTGAAGGAAATATGCCCTAGAGGCTATAATAAAGTTATTATTTATTTCCTTATTTCATGATAAATGTTTATTATTCATGCTAGAATTGTATTAACCGGAAACTTAGAACATGTGTGAATACATAGACAAACAAAGTGTCACTAGTATGCCTCTACTTGACTAGCTCGTTGAATCAAAGATGGTTAAGTTTCCTAGCCATAGACATGAGTTGTCATTTGATTAACGGGATCACATCATTAGATAATGATGTGATTGACTTGACCCATTCCGTTAGCTTAGCACTTGATCGTTTAGTATGTTGCTATTGCTTTCTTCATGACTTATACATGTTCCTATGTCTATGAGATTATGCAACTCCTGTTTACCGGAGGAACACTTTGTGTGCGACCAAACGTCACAATCTAACTCGGTGATTATAAAGGTGCTCTACAGGTGTCTCCGAAGGTACTTGTTGAGTTGGCGTATTTCGAGATTAGGATTTGTCACTCCGATTGTCAGAGAGATACCTCTGGGCCCTCTCGGTAATGCACATCACTATAAGCCTTGCAAGCAATGTGACTAATGAGTTAGTTGCGGGATGATGCATTACATAACGAGTAAAGAGGCTTGCCCGTAACGAGATTGAACTAGGTATTGAGATACCGACGATCGAATCTCGGGCAAGTAACATACCGATGACAAAGGGAACAATGTATGTTGTTATGCGATTTGACCGATAAAGATCTTTGTAGAATATGTGGGAACCAATATGAGCATCTAGGTTCCGTTATTGGTTATTGACCGGAGACGTGTCTCGGTCATGTCTACATAGTTCTCGAACCCATAGAGTCCGCACGCTTAAAGTTCGGTGACGATCGACAATATGAGTTTATGTGTTTTGATGTACCGAAGGTAGTTCGGAGTCCCGGATGAGATCGTGGACATGACGAGGAGTCTCGAAATGGTTGAGACATAAAGATCGATATATTGGACGACTATATTCGGACATCGGAAAGGTTCCGAGTGATTCGGGTATTTATCGGAGTACCGGAGAGTTACACGAATTCGCCGGGGAGTATATGGGCCTTATTGGGCTTTAGGGGAAAGAGTAAGGGGAGGGGCTGCGCCCCCTCCTTCCTTCTCTTCTCTTTTCCCTTTCCTTGACTCCTACTCCTACTACATGGAAGGGGGGAATCCTACTACCGGTGGGAGTAGGACTCCCCAAGGCGCGCCATAGAGAGAGCCGACCCCTCCCCTCCTCCACTCCTTTATATACGGGGAGGGGGAACCCCATAGACACACAAGTTGATCTGTTAATCTCTCCCAGCCATGTGCAGTGCCCCCTCCATCATGTTCCATCTCGGTAATAATATCGTAGCGGTGCTTAGGCGAGGCCCTGCGTCGGTAGCATCATCAACACCGTCATCACGCCGTCGTGCTGATGGAACTCTCCCGCAAGCTCTGCTGGATCGGAGTTCGTGGGATGTCATCGAGCTGAACGTGTGCTGAACTCAAAGGTGCCGTACATTCGGTACTTGGATCGGTCGGATCGTAAAGACGTACGACTACATCAACGGTGTTGTGCTAACGCTTTCGCTTTCGGTCTACGAGGGTACGTGGACTCACTCTCCCCGCTCGTTGCTATGCATCACTGTCGTGGAATTGTCACGTCAGATGTCCTTAGTGTGAGCACTTAGTCACGAGGCCAACGCATCTATGTGATAGCTTGAGAGGGGTTGAGCGGAATCGAGAGACGCAACACAAGACAGGGATTTAGATAGCTTCGGGCCCCGGGAAACATCATCTGGTAAAAACCCTACATGTTGTTTGAAGCTAGGTCTCATTATCATCATGAGGGAGTCGCCGTAAACCGGCTCTCCTCTTTGTGTCTAGCCCTAAGATTGTTTCTTCTTGCTTGTCGCTTGTCCCTCTTTGGGGAGCCCTGCCCCTCCTTATATATGTTGAAGGGGCGGGTTACATGTGGAGTCCTATTAGGATTAAGACTAATCTATCTCTAATACAAACCGGATACAAGTCCTGGTCTTAACTCCTTGTAAGGTAAATATTCCTCATGCCTTTCCTCTTAAACCGGCCCACCGTAGTATGAACCGGCCTTCATGAACCGCCCGTTGGGCTACCAGGTCTTGTCGCTCCTTGCACCCGCCTGCCGGATTACCAATGAGTCGTGAACCGCCAGGTCCAAACGGGTCGCCGATGAACCGCCAAGTGTCAGCGGGGTCTCAAATAAACTGCCAAGTCCGGCCGGGTTAACTTCCGGCCGGTTTACACCACGGGGTATATCCCCGATATTAGCCCCCAAGTTTAGCTTGGATTTATCCATGGTAAACTTATGCTGCAAAATAAACACAAGAACAAATTTGACAGGTTGTGCTCCGGATTAAGAATTCTTGTAAACCGGCATCTGATCATCCTTAGTCCTTGTCATTTCCTCCTAGAAAATCCGGGTCAATAACCAGCTTCATACTCAAATTGCTGATGTTGGCTTCTCATAGAAAAATATTGTGAAGAATAATCCACTTGAGTCGGCTTCCAAAGCGTCGGTTTAAGAAATATTGGTCTTGAAATACTCATTTGATATTCAACCGGTTTGAATATGTAGAACTTGCTGGCTTATTATTACCAAAACTGTCGAGTTATAAAAACTAATAATTCCGGGTCATGATTGTTGCCAACGCCAGTTCATGATTATTGATGACGCCGGGTTGCAGCCATAGGGTCGTAATGATTGGTGATGCCGGGTCAATCCGGTTTGCTCAAAATAGAGAATTTGAAAATAATTCTTTGATAATAATATAATACCTATAGCCCCCAAGTCTTGAGCAGAACAAAGTGATGGCTTAAGACTTGCTTCAATATCAATATTGCCACTTTTGAAGAAATCCATGTTGTTCATCCCAGTCACTAGTAAAAACTGAACACTCCATATTATAGAGCCCCCAAGTGCCGGGTCATTTATGCAATAATGAGCAGGGACTTTGTAAATATAATCATGTAGATTTGAGCAATGATGTGTGCTTTATTCAACCTGTTTCTGCATACAACAAGTTTAAAGTGTCCTGGCGGTTTACCGCCGGACGGGTCATAATGCCCAACATATAACCTGGTTTTATAACCAAGGCTGCACTTAAGAATAATTAAATATGAAATATATCATACCTGTGACATTGAATCACATTGCTGGTTTTACAACTTTTTGTAGTAAGAGTGATAACCCCAATCTTGAGTAATGATAACTCCTTTCATACTGTGCCGGTTGATGATAAACCATACCGGGTTGTGATAAACACCGGTTTAACCATATATAATACTGGCAACTCGTAGTCAAACCAGACCGGGCTGATAGTCTCCGGATTATAACTTGATCCTGTATTGACAACTTGTAATTGAAAGTCAAGTCGGGTGAATGAACGCCGGTTTACTCCATAATAGGACGATAATAGAAAATCAAACCGGGCAGATAGCCTCCAAATTAAAATTTGACCGTGTTCCATCAATTTGTAATTGACAGTTTGAAACGAATTAACAATGTCGATTTAAAAAACGCAACAAAAATCAAATAACAGTTATGAAAAAAATATGGAAGCAAAGGCAAAGATAAAACCATTTGCAAAAGGAGGCTTTACTGAGCCCATCAGATGGTGTTACCATGGTCGGACATGACCAAGCTCCCAATAAGGTGTAGCCATGGTTCAAGTCAGCTAGGTCCCCAATTGAAACCGTGGCATTATGCCGATCAAGTGGCGTGGCAATGGTTTGGGTTCGACCAAGCCCCCAAGTGACTCTGTGGCCTTAGGCCGATCAAGAGGCGTGACTATGGTTCAGACGTGACCACAAGTCCCCAAGTGATGCATTGGCATTATGCCGATCAAGAGGTGTAGCGATGGTTCGGGTTCGACCAAGGCCCCAAGTGATTTTGTGGCCTTAGGCCGATCAAGAGGCGTGACTGGTTCAGACTTGACCATGTCCCCAAGTGATCTGGTGGCTTTCGCCTATCAAAAGGTGTCGCATTGGTTCGGACACGACCAAGGCCCCAAGTGATATCACAAAGCTTTTTTGAAAAGCAAATCTCAAGGGGTAAACCGGAGGCCGCTTTAAAACAGAACCACTCCATGTAACCACACATGATATGAAAGGACAAAGATCCTGCTTTATGAAGCAGAAGCCCCCTTGTGATCAACAATATGATAGGCCAACCAGGCGGGATACCCATGTTTGAGCCGCGCATCATGGCAGCAGGTCCTCTTCGGCAATTTTTAACTTTTTGCAAGAGATAAATTCTTCTTGAACCGGATATTGAAAGCTTCAAAGCTTTGTGGGAGACATCTTTCCCTTGAACCGGATTGTAAACCGGAATCCTTTTCTGATGACCCGAAACTTCTTCATTGAGCCGGGATTTTGTAACTGACATATACTTTCTAAGCCGGAAATTTTCTGACGGCCTTCAAATAACAGTAGCCTCCTGGACCGGGTTATCTTTCCCTCCATCGTCCTGGGGTTTTTAAATTTGCTGAAACTGGCAAGACTTGTTGCGTCATATCATCGTAGCCCCCGAGTCTCAAGGTGACTCGAAGAGTTGGCTTGAGATTCTCCATATTTGACCGTGATATAAACCGGCATAACTTGTATATCATTGGTGTTGACAGCACGATGTGAATCCACAGAAGGTTGTGATGACTGCGGCGGGTTATAAATCATCTCGTATGAGCCGTGTCAGCAACTCGGCCAATGGTTCCTTCCAACTGGCTCTTTGAAGTTTAACCAAACTGTAGTGGCAGCGACTTGTGTGCCTCTCCATTGAGCCATCCAATGCAGATGGCGGTTGATGATAATTCGCCTCCAATTTGTTGAAAGAAAAACCGGGCTACCCAAGCTGTGACTTGCTCATACTCAATAAACAGCTCATGCAGACAAGTGCGGCCCGGTATGTTGATGTAGACCAGGCCGCGAGAGACGGACAGAAAATACGACCGCAGCATCAGAGGCGACACAGACAGATGTGTCGGTTGCGGCGTTGTAAACCGGTTCAGACGGGCGAGTCAAACGCAGGCACGGTCCCGGCAAGCTGTTGTAAACCCGGCCGTAAGGGCGGCGTCTTGCACGCGCCCATTCACCGTGTAATGTGGCACGGACAAACACCGGGCAGGACGTTCTCAGCGCGTGCTTCACACCCATGGTATAAACCACATCTATGATGAATAATTGTCCTCTATATAAAAATACACAAATCAAAGTAATTGTTCTTTGACAAAAAATAATATGTGCTAATAAAATATACTTTAGATGGATAGCACCTGATTTGTTTAAACCGGAAATAACCCGCCATGAAGTTGATGATCACTAGGTGAAACTGAAATCAGTCACGGGTGAACCGGCCGCACTGTGGTAAACTGGTGCGGACTGGCGACCCGGCCGTGACGTTTTCAAGCCGGCGTTGACAACCAGCCAGCCGCATGCGCGGTCGGATGTAAACCGAACAGCGGGGGTGACGACTTGCACGCGTATCCGTTGAGCAACACGACACGGACGAACGCCAGTGCAGAGTTATGCTGGTGCGCGTTCCATATCCGATGTATACACCTTTGTCCTGAATGACTATCCTGCATAAAAATAGTACGTGACCAAATAATTGTTCTCACAAATTAATATGTACTGTTAAAACAGATTGGACGAATATCACCTGATGTTTGAACCAGGGATGATCTGGTCATGTCGCTATAAACAGTAAGCCATTGTCCCCTTTTTTTGGGACAAAAGATGACTTGTGCGTACGTCCGCCGGGACGCACATGGGCGAGTTGGTAGTACGGTTGCTTGTTCCAGCCGCGGGATCAGCAGGCGCTCGAGGTTAGGTAACAAAGCGACGCGTCGGCCATGGCAGAGCCACTGCAGCAGTAGAGTGGCCAGGTCAACTCAGGGCGGTTTGACCCAATTGTGGTGGTCGTGGATGTAGTACGTAGCACTCATGGTGACTAGTATGGTGACTCCCGTAAGGTGTGCTAGTATGGTGAGTTGGTGACTAGTCTTTTGGATTTGTTGGATGCATGCAGATGTAGCACTATGGTCTTCCCGTGAGTTGTGTCGTTGTTTATACGGCGTGCCAGAACCGGCCAGGCCAGTGACTCAGAAAAGGCTGCTAGATTCCCGTAAAGTGCTCCAGCATTGATCTTCTGGTCTCGTTTTTCGTTTCCTTTTTCTAAGGCAATTTGACTTGCTTTTGGTGGTTGATGTACGAGTCCGTCTCGGGACTTGATTTTTCCAACTGCAACTGGATAGGAGCGGCTCGCGGTTTGACAGCGGCCACTTTAATGGACAAACAACTACTGCCTTGGTGACTTGCACACGATGGAAAATCCTGTTAATCCGAACTTCTAGCAGTATCAGCAGCTCCCCCAAAATCAATCTGGCTTCAAATCAATAGATCGCCAGGGCACCAGTAGCAGCGTAAAGATGGAACCCTAATTTTTCTTTAAACTTCGAATCTCACAAATCTGAAATTTGGTCCGATGGACTTGATGTTTATGCAGATCTTTTCAGACCGGCTCTTCTTCATCAGAAAAAAATATGAGTCCCTCGAACCCTAAAGAAGATCCCTTCAAGAACTCAACACCACCGTGCGCAGGCCCCACGGTGGGCACCAACCGTCGTGGAATTGTCACGTCAGATGTCCTTAGTGTGAGGACTTAGTCGCGAGGCCAACGCATCTATGTGATAGCTTGAGAGGGGTTGAGCGGAATCGAGAGACGCAACACAAGACAGGGATTTAGACAGCTTCGGGCCCCGGGAAACATCATCCGGTAAAAACCCTACATGCTGTTTGAGGCTAGGTCTCATTATCATCACGAGGGAGTCGCTGTAAACCGGCTCTCCTCTTTGTGTCTAGCCCTAAGATTGTTTCTTCTTGCTTGTCGCTTGTCCCTCTTTGGGGAGCCCTGCCCCTCCTTATATATGTTGAAGGGGCGGGTTACATGTGGAGTCCTATTAGGATTAAGACTAATCTATCTCTAATACAAACCGGATACAAGTCCTGGTCTTAACTCCTTGTAAGGTAAATATTCCTCATGCCTTTCCTCTTAAACCGGCCCACCGTAGTATGAACCGGCCTTCATGAACCGCCCGTTGGGCTACCAGGTCTTGTCGCTCCTCGCACCCGCCTGCCGGATTACCAATGAGTCGTGAACCGCCAGGTCCAAACGGGTCGCCGGTGAACCGCCAAGTGTCAGCGGGGTCTCAAATAAACCGCCAAGTCCGGTCGGGTTAACTTCCGGCCGGTTTACACCGCGGGGTATATCCCCGACAATCACCATGATTTTGCGTGTGCGTAGGAAATTTTTTGAAATTACTATGTTCCCCAACAGTGGTATCAGAGCCATGTTTATGCATAGATGTTATATGCACGAGTAGAACACAAGTCAGTTGTGGGCGATACAAGTCATACTGCTTACCAGCATGTCATACTTTGGTTCGGCGATATTGTTGGATGAAGCGGCCTGGACCGACATTATGCATACGCTTACGCGAGACTGGTTCTACCGACGTGCTTTGCACATAGGTGGCTGACGGGTGTCAGTTTCTCCAACTTTAGTTGAACCAAGTGTGGCTACGCCCGGTCCTTGAGAATGTTAAAACAGCACTAACTTGACGAAATATCATTGTGGTTTTGATGCGTAGGTAAGAACGGTTCTTGCTCAGCCCGTAGCATCCATGTAAAACTTGTAACAACAGAGTAGAGGACATCTAACTTGTTTTTGCAAGGCATGTTGTGATGTGATATGGTCAAGACGTGATGAGATATAAGTTGTTGTATGATATGATCATGTTTTGTTGAAGTTATCGGCAACTGGCAGAAGCCTTATGGTTTTCCCTTTATTGCATAAGGTGCAAGCACCAAATAATTGCTTTACTTTATTGCTATGCGATAGAAATAGTTGCAAGAGCAATAGTTGGCGAGATGGCCATGTGACGACACATTGATATAGATCAAAATGATGGAGATCATGGTCTCATGCCGATGACAATGGAGATCATGACGATGCTTTGGAGATGGAGATCAAAGGCACAAGATGATGATGGCCATATCATGTCACATATTTTCATTGCATATGATGTTTATCTTTTATACATCTTATTTTGCTTAGTTCGATGCTAGCTTTATAAGATGATCTCTCACTAAATTTCAAGGTATAAGTGTTCTCCCTGAGTATGCGCCGTTGCCAAAGTTCGTCGTGCCGAGACATCACGTGATGATCGGGTGTGATAAGCTCAACGTTCACCTACAACAGGTGCAAGACAGTTTTGCACACGTAGAAATACTCGGGTTAAACTTGACGAGCCTAGCATACGCAGATATGGCCTCGGAACACTGGAGACCGAAAGGTCGAGCGTGAATCATATAGTAGATATGATCAACATAGTGATGTTCACCATTGAAAACTACTCCATCTCACGTGATGATCGGACATGGTTTAGTTGATTTGGATCACGTGATCACTTAGATGATTAGAGGGATGTCTATCTAAGGGGGAGTTCTTAAGTAATATGATTAATTGAACTTTAATTTATCATGAACTTAGTCCTGATAGTATTTTGCAAATAAAGTTGTAGGTCAATAGCTCGTGTTGTTGCTTCCCTATGTTTTATATGTGTTCCTAGAGAAAACTAAGTTGAAAGATGATAGTAGCAATGATGCGGACTGGGTCCATTATCTGAGGTTTTATCCTCATTGCTGCATAGAAGAATTATGTCCTTGATGCACCACTAGGGGACAGACCTATTGCAAGAGCAGATACGGACGTTATGAACGTTTGGCTAGCTCAATGTGATGACTACTTGACACCATGCTTAACGGCTTAGAATCGGGACTTCAAAGATGTTTTGAACGTCATGACCATATGAGATGTTCCGGGAGTTAAAGATAAATTTCAAGCAAATACCCGAGTTGAGAGATATTAAGTCTCCCACAAGTTCTATAGCTAAAAGATAGAGGAGAATAGCTCAAGCAGTGAGCATGTGCTCAGATTGTTTGAGTACTACAATCGCTTGAATCAAGTGGGAGTCAATCTTCCAGATAAGATAGTGATTGATAGAGTTCTCTAGTCACCATCACCAAGTTACTGGAACTTCGTGATGAACTATAACATGCAAGGGATGACGAAAACGATTCCCGAGCTCTTCGTGATGCTGAAATCGACAAAGGTAGAAATCAAGAAAAGAGCATCAAGTGTTGATGATTAATAATACCACTAATTTCAAGAAAGGGGCAAAGGAAAAGAAAGGGAACTTCAAATAGAATGGAAAGCAAGTTGTCACTCCCGTAAAGAAGCCCAAAGCTGGACCAAAGCCTGAAACTAAGTGCTTCTACTGCAAAGGAAATGGTCACTGGAAGCGGAAATGCCCTGAATATTTGGTGGATAAGAAGGATGGCAAAGTGAACAAGGGTATATTTGATATACAGGTTATTGATGTGTACCTTACTAGTGTTTATAGTATCCCCTGGGTATTTGATACTTGTTTAGTTGCTAAATATTAGTAACTCAAAACAGGAGTTACAGAATAAACACAGACTAGTTGAGGGTGAAGTGACGATGTGTGTTGGAAGTGGTTCCAAGATTGATATGATCATCATCGCACACTCCCTATACTTTCGAGATTAGTTTTGAACCTAAATAAATGTTATTTGGCGTTTGCGTTGAGCATGAATATGATTTGATCATATTTATTGCAATACGGTTATTCATTTAAAGTCAGAAAATAATTGTTGTTCTGTTTACATGAATAAAACCTCCGATGGTCATACACCCTATGAAAATAGTTTGTTGGATCTCGATCGTAGTGATACACATATTCATAATATTGATGCCAAAAGATGCAAAGTTGATAATGATAGTGCAACTTATTTGTGGCACTGCCGTTTGGGTCATATCGGTGTAAAGCGCATGAAGAAACTCCATACAGACGGACTTTTGGAATCACTTGATTATGAATCATTTGATGCTTGCGAACCGTGCCTTATGGGCAAGATGACTAAAACTCCATTCTCCGGAACAATGGAACGAGCTACTGACTTGTTGGAAATAATACATACCGATGTATGTGATCCAATGAGTGTTGATGCTCGTGGCGAGTATCGTTATTTTCTGACCTTCGCAGATGATTTGAGCAGATATGGGTATATCTACTTAATGAAACACAAGTCTGAAACATTTGAAAAGTTCAAAGAATTTCATAGTGAAGTGGAGAATCATCGTAACAAGAAAATAAAGTTTCTATGATTTGATCGTGGAGGAGAATATTTGAGTTACGAGTTTCGCCTTCATATAAAACAATGTGGAATAGTTTCATAGCTCATGTCACATGGAACACCACAGCGTAATGGTGTGTCCGAACGTCATAACCGCACTTTATTTGATATGGTGCGATCTATGATGTATCTTACTGATTTACCACTATGGTTTTGGGGTTATGCATTAGAGACAGCTGCATTCACTTTAAATAGGGCACCATCAAAATCCGTTGAGACGACGCTTTATGAACTGTGGTTTGGCAAGAAACCAAAGTTGTCGTTTCTTAAAGTTTGGGACTGCGATGCTTATGTGAAAAAGTTTCAACCTGATAAGCTCAAACCCAAATTGGAGAAGTGCCTCTTCATAGAATACCCAAAGGAAACTATTGGGTACACCTTCTATCACATATCCGAAGGCAAGATATTCGTTGCTAAGATGGATCCTTTCTAGAGAAGGAGTTTCCCTCGAAAGAAGTGAGTGGGAGGAAAGTAGAGCTTGATAAGGTAATTGTACCTTCTCCCGAATTGGAAAGTAGTTCATCATAGAAATCAGTTCCAGTGATTCCTACAACAATTAGTGAGGAAGATAATGATGATGATCATGAAACTTCAGATTAAGTTACTACAGAACCTCGTAGGTCTTCCAAAGTACAGTCCGCACCAGAGTGGTACGGTAATCCTGTTCTGGAAATCATGTTCCTAGACCATGATGAACCTACGAACTATGAGGAAGCGATGATGAGCCCAGATTCCGCGAAATGGCTTGAAGGCCATGAAATTTGAGATGGGATCCATGTATGAGAACAAAGTGTGGACTTTGGTGGACTTGCCCGATGATCGGCAAGCCATAGAAAATAAATGCATCTTCAAGAGGAAGACAGACGCTGATAGTAGTGTTACTATCTACAAAGCTCGACTTGTCGCAAAAAGTTTTTCGACAAGTTCAAGGTGTTGAATACAATGAGATTTTCTCACTCGTATCGATGCTTAAGTCTGTCCGAATCATGTTAGCAATTGCCACATTTTATGAAATCTGGCAAATGGATATAAAAACTGCATTCCTTAAATGGATATTTCTTAAAGAAGAGTTGTATATCATGCAACCAGAAGGTTTTGTCGATCCAAAGGGTGCTAACAAAAGTGTGCAAGCTCCAGTAATCCATTTATGGACTGGTGCAAGCCTCTCGGAGTTGGAATAAATGTTTTGATAGTGTGATCAAAGCATATGGTTTTATACAGACTTTTGGAGAAGCCTGTATTTACAAGAAAGTGAGTGGGAGCTCTGTAGCATTTCTAATACTATATGTAGATGACATATTGTTGATCGGAAATGATATAGAAATTCTGGATAGCATAAAAGGATACTTGAATAAGATTTTTTCAAAGAAAGACCTCGGTGAAGCTGCTTACACATTGAGCATCAAGATCTATAGAGATAGATCAAGACGCTTGATAAGATTTTTCAATGAGTACATACCTTGATAAGATTTTGAAGTAGTTCAAAATGGAACAGTCAAAGGAGTTATTGCCTGTGTTGCAAGGTGTGAAGTTGAGTAAGACTCAAAACCCGACCATGGCAGAAAATAGAAAGATAATGAAAAGCCATTCCCTATGCCTCAGTCATAGGTTCTATAAAGTATGCTATGCTATGTACCAAACCTATTGTATACCTTGCTCTGAGTTTGGCAAGGGAGTACAATTTTTGATCTAGAAGTAGATCACTGGACAGCGGTCAAGAATATCCTTAGTAAGGACTAAGGAAATATTTCTCGGTTATAGAGGTGATAAAGAGTTTGTCGTAAAGAGTTACATCGATGCAAGCTTTTACACCGATCCAGAAGACTCTAAGTCTCAGTCTGGATACAGATTGAAAGTGGGAGCAATTAGCTAGAGTAGCTCCGTGCAGAGCATTGTAGACATAGAATATTTGCAAAATACATACGGCTCTGAATGTGACAGACCCGTTGACTAAACTTCTCTCACGAGCAAAACATGATCATACCTTAGTACTCTTTGGGTGTTAATCACATAGTGATGTGAACTAGATTATTGACTCTAGTAAACCCTTTGGGTGTTGGTCACATGACGATGTGAACTATGGGTGTTAATCCTATACAGATATGAATATTGGTGTTAAATCACATGATGATGTGAACTAGATTATTGACTCTAGTGCAAGTGGGAGACTGAAGGAAATATGCCCTAGAGGCAATAATAAAGTTATTATTTATTTCATTATTTCATGATAAATGTTTATTATTCATGCTGGAATTGTATTAGCCGGAAACTTAGTACATGTGTGAATACATAGACAAACAAAGTGTCACTAGTATGCCTCTACTTGACTAGCTCGTTGAATCAAAGATGGTTAAGTTTCCTAGCCATAGACATGAGTTGTCATTTGATTAACGGGATCACATCATTAGAGAATGATGTGATTGACTTGACCCATTTTGTTAGCTTAGCACTTGATCATTTAGTATGTTGCTATTGCTGTCTTCATGACTTATACATGTTCCAATGACTATGAGATTATGCAACTCCCGTTTACCGAAGGAACACTTTGTGTGCTATCAAACGTCACAATGTAACTGGGTGATTATAAAGGTGCTCTACAGGTGTCTCCGAAGGTACTTATTGAGTTGGCGTATTTCAAGATTAGGATTTGTCACTTCGATTGTCGGAGAGGTATCTCTGGGGCCTCTGGGTAATGCACATCACTATAAGCCTTGCAAGCAATGTGACTAATGAGTTAGTTGCGAGATGATACATTACATAACGAGTAAAGAGGCTTGTCGTAACGAGATTGAACTAGGTATTGAGATATCGATGATCGAATCTCGGGCAAGTGACATACCGATGACAAAGGGAACAACGTATGTTTTTATGCTATTTGGCCGATAAAGATCTTCGTAGAATATGTGGGAACCAATATGACCATCCAGGTTCCGCTATTGGTTATTGACCGGAGACGTGTCTCGGTCATGTCTACATAGTTCTCGAACCCGTAGGGTCCGCACGCTTAAAGTTCGGTGATGATCGGCAATGTGAGTTTATGTGTTTTGATGTACCGAAGGTAGTTCGGCGTCCGGGATGAGATCAGAGACATGACGAAGAGTCTCTAAATGGTTGAGACATAAAGATCGATATATTGGATGACTATATTCGGACATCGGAAAGGTTCTGAGTGATTCGGGTATTTATCGGAGTACCGGAGAGTTACAGGAATTCGCCGGGGAGTATATGGGCCTTATTGGGCTTTAGGGGAAAGAGTAAGGGGAGGGGTTGCGCCCCCTCCTTCCTTCTCTTCTCTTTTCCCTTTCCTTGACTCCTACTCCTTCTACTAGGAAGGAGGGAATCCTACTCCCGGTGGGAGTAGGACTCCCCAAGGCGCGCCATAGAGAGGGCCGGTGTAACACACCGGATGTAACTTTCCATAATTGTAACTCCAACTCTTGCCATTTTCGGCTATGTGTTATGTTTTTCCTCCGTGGTTGGGTTTTTGTCTTTCATTTTGCATTTTGTTCATGTCATGCATTTCATCTCATGTCATCATTCGCATTGCATCTGCATGTTTTCATAAAACTCGCAACCGTTCGTACTTGTCGCTTCTCTCCTTGTCTCCGTGGCATGTCGTCACCGCTTGTCTTTGTTGACCATTCTGAGACCAACCACCCACTTGCACGCGATCGCCTTGTTCCTCTGCACAGCGCACAGACCCCTCCCACGCATCTGGAACTTCCCCGAACCCGAACCGCATGGTCATGACCGATGGGTCTGGATCATCCCCAAACATCTATAAAACATCTCCGTTTTCTTGTTTGGACTTCCTAGGCCAATTTTTCTCGGACTGTCTGATTACGATCGGAGGGACCGAGTAGCCCCTAAGCTAACCCTTCTTATAAATAGAGCCTAACCCTAATCCGAGGAGCCGTCCCATCCATCCCATTCCTTCCGCCGCCACCTGACCAACTCCCTTCTCTCTCGGGATCCTCCCAAATCTGATCCACCCAGCCCCGCTCCTCCTCGAGCCAATCCCCTCGCTCGATCCAGCAGCCATCCAAGCCTTCCCCTTCCTCAGCTCGCTGTCAACCCCTGTCCAGGAGCTCGCGCCCAAATCAGGGCAGAGGAGCTCCCTGCCGCCTCCCACCTCCTGCTCGAGTCCCTCGCGCTCGCAGCAGTAGTAGAGCCCCACTCGCTGGGCTTGTCCATCTCCCGCAGCTGCGAGCATCCCCGCACCAGCGCGCCCTCCTCCCAAACCTCCTCGCAGCGCTGCCTCGTCAGCTCCGCCTCGCCAAAACGTGTTGCCAGGTCACCCGTCTCACGCCCCTGCCCTCTCTCTTTTCCCTCTCTCCATCTCACTCTCTCTCTCTCTAATATCTCTGCTCTCTCTTCCTTTGCCCATAGGAACCCCCATGGACGCCATGCTCGAACTCCGCCTCGCCGTCGTTTTACACCTGTTCTAGCCGGGAAACAGATGGATCCGTCTTCTCCGTGTTCGTCCCCAGCCTCTCCGCCTCGCCAGAGTCCAGCACATCGCTAGCGGCGCCACCTCAGGACGAGCCCCGCCCCTCCATGGATGTTGCCATGGACGCCGACTTCCCACTCCCAACGCCCTTCCTCAACCCTGCCTGCAAGTCACCTTCTCCTCGCCTCCTCTTCGTCGTGTTGGAGGAGACGAACGCCTCGCAAGCCTATGCTCGAGCTCGTCTACCCGCCGCGTCCCGCGCCTGTTGGCCCTGCCGCGAGTCCCCAGCGCTGCCTCCTTCTGTTCGAGCAAGGGAGACAAGCAACAACTCTTCTGCATCGAGCTGCTCTGCCTGAGCGCTTGCGTTGACCCTCCTCTTGCCTTGTCAAGGCCTAGCGCCAAGTCAGCCGGCCTATACGCCTATCCCCCCCCCCCACATGGATAAAAGTAAGTGAACAGGAATTAATTCTAACTCCCACATGATAAAAAAAAAGTAAAAGGTCTCGCGAAGATAAAGACGGGATGTCCTAACCATCCAACAGCTACTCCATCCCCATTGTCCATTGAGCCTGCTCTGAATAATCCCCCTTTTGCCGGATTATTACCAATATAATCATAAAAGGCTATTTTTTTGGGACGGGTAAATCCTTAACCCTTCCTCCTCTTACTAATACTACAGAATGTTCTTGTAAATTATGGCCAATACCAGGTATATAAGCAGTGATTTCAAATCCAAGGCAAGAGAAGCCATTGAAAAGCTACTAAACATGGTAAAAATTTTAGGCATTGGGATAGATATTTCCCCCAGTTCTTCGAGATAAACAAGACGCATTCTATCAGAAGCGGTTCCTGCTG
This sequence comes from Triticum aestivum, assembly GCF_018294505.1. Taxonomy (NCBI): domain Eukaryota; kingdom Viridiplantae; phylum Streptophyta; class Magnoliopsida; order Poales; family Poaceae; genus Triticum; species Triticum aestivum. Next base: position 389,023,042 of record NC_057807.1, on the reverse strand, counting down.
CCTTGGCCTCTCCACCAACTGGGCCTAGCCCATGGGTGAGCAGCCCCCTCCAGTTCCCCCCTCCTATACACTATCGGGCCAGCCAGCTTCGGCTGCTTCTATTTTTTTTCAGATCTGCGAATTCAGGATTTCCAGGAGATTACATGTTTTACAGAAAAGTCCCCCATGTTCATGCATTTAATATCTCACTAACCGTGCATCATATGTAAATAATTTATATATGTAAAATGCTTAGGATTTCATCTAGTTTCACATTATGCCACTTTCATCCATGTTTAAAATGTTTAAACTTGTTGTTTGTTTAATTTTGCTTAAATGCCACGTTAAAATGATTTATTTCATAACTAAATAACCATAGCTCCAATTTTAATAAACTTTGTATGTAAATGGGGGGATGCCTAATTAACTTGGTGCACTTACTTTGCATGTTTAACAACTCTAAAACTATGTAATAGGCAGAACAGTACCAAATTCGAAATATGCATATGGGGACTTTCCAGAATTGTTGTTTGTTATTTCCGGCCTCATTTAAACTTGCCTAAGCATGTAGTTTTATTATGCTTCACCTCTTGCCATATTAACCAACATTTAATGTTGATGTGTACCTAAACGAGAGTGAACTAAATAACTCGAATATGGTGTTTCGCCAATATGCAACTTGTTGCATATTGAGCTCCACTTAACTTGTAGTATTGTTTGTTGCACTTTGCCATGACATGCCTCAGCATGCATCATACTTGGTTGTGCATCGTGTCATGCTTATGTGATGGTTGTTTACCATGATGTTTGCTCCTTTCCGGTTGCGCTTCTCCTTGATAGTTCCGGTTGCGTTGCGATTGTGAGGATTCGTTCGACTACGTCCATTTGTCTTCTTCATGGACTCGTTCTTCTTCCTAGCGGGATCTCAGGCAAGATGACCATTACCCTCGATATCACTTCTATCTTTTCTTGCTAGTTGCTTCGTTCTATCGCTATGTTGCGCTACCTATCACTTGTTTACCATGCTTCCCATATTGCCATGTCAAGCCTCTAACCCACCTTTCCTAGCAAACCGTTGTTTGGCTAAGTTACCGCTTTTGCTCAGCCCCTCTTATAGTGTTGTTAGTTGCAGGTGAAGTTGAAGATTGCTCCATGTTGGAACAGGATTATGATGGGATATCACAATATCTCTTATTTAATTAATGCATCTATATAGTTGGTAAAGGGTGGAAGGCTCATCCTTATGCCTATTGTTTTGTTCCAATCTTGCCGCCTTAGTTTCTGTCATACCGGTGTTATGTTCCTTGATTTTGCGTTCCTCACATGGTCGGGTTTATGGGAACCCCTTGACAGTTCGCATTGAATAAAACTCCTCCAGCAAGGCCCAACATTGGTTTTTACATTTGCCTAACAACCTATAACCCTCCCTTGGGGTCTGTAGCCCCGAGGGTCATCTTTATTTTAACCCCCTGGGCCAGTGCTTCTCCAAGTGTTGGTCCGAACTGGGCAATGTCCGGCGCCCCCTGGGCAACCAGGGTCTATGCCAACCCGACCTCTTAACCATCCGGTGTGCCCTGAGAACGAGATATGTGCATCTCCTATCGGGATTTGTCGACACAGTCGGGTGGTCTTGCTGGTCTTGTTTTACCATTGTCGAAATGTCTTGTAACCGGGATTCTGAGAATGGTCGGTTCTTCTCGGGAGAAGGAATATCCTTTGTTGGTCGTGAGAGCTTGTGATGGGCTAAGTTGGGACACCCCTGCAGTGTATAAACTTTCGAAAGCCGTGCCCGCGGTTATGTGGCAGATGGGAATTTGTTAATGTCCGGTTGTAGAGAACTTGACACTTGACTTAATTAAAATGCATCAACCACGTGTGTAGCCGTGATGGTCTCTTTTCGGCGGAGACCGAAAAGTGAACACGGTCTTTGTGTTATGATTGTGTGTACGTACTTTCAAGATCACTTCTTGATCACTTCTAGCTTCTCGACCGTTCCGTTCCTTCTCTTCTCGCTCTTATTTGCGTATGTTAGCCACCATCTTTGCTTAGTGCTTGCCGCAACTCCACCTCATTACCACTTCCTACCCATAAGCTTAAATATTCTTGATCTCACGGGTTTTGAGATTGCTGAGTCCTCATGACTCACCAGATACTATCACAACAGTTGCAGGTGCCGATGATACCAGTGTAGCTGATGTTACCGAACTCAAGCGGGAGTTCGACGAAGATCTTGGTCATTGCTATGTTTAGTTTCATGTTGATCAGTAGTGGAGCCCAATTGGGGCGATCGGGGATCTAGCAGTTGGGTTATCTTCTTTTCGTTTGGATTTGTCTGTAGTCGGACTATGTGTGTGCTCTGAATGATGTATGAATTCTATGTTCATTGTGTGAAGTGGCGATTGTAAGCCAACTCTTTATCCCATTCTTGTTCATTACATGGGATTGTGTGAAGATGACCCTTCTTGCAACAAAACCACAATGCGGTTATGCCTCTAAGTCGTGCTTCGACACGTGGGAGATATAGCCGCATCGTGGGTGTTACAGCCGGCCCCTTCCCTCCTCCACTCCTTTATATACGGGGAGGGGAGCACCCCATAGACACACAAGTTGATATGTTGATCTCTCCCAGCCGTGTGCGGTGCCCCCTCCACCATATTCCACCTCGGTAATATCATAGTGGTGCTTAGGCGAGGCCCTGTGTCGGTAGCATCATCAACACCGTCATCACGCCCTCGTGCTGACGGAACTCTCCCGCAAAGCTCTGCTGGATCGGAGTTCATGGGACGTCATTGAGCTGAACATGTGCTGAACTCGGAGGTGCCATACGTTTGGTACTTGGATCTATCAGATCGTGAAGACGTACGACTACATCAACCGCGTTGTGCTAACGCTTCCGCTTTCGGTCTACGAGGGTACGTGGACTCACTCTCCCCGCTCGTTGCTATGCATCACCATGACCTTGCGTGTGCGTAGGAAATTTTTTGAAATTACTACGTTCCCCAACAAGGTGGCCCACGAGGCAGGGGGCGCGCCCTCCACCCTCGTGGCTGGTGGGTGGCCCCCCTCTGGTGCTTTCTTCGCCCAATATTTTTAATATATTCCAAAATTTACTTTCGTGAAGTTTCAGGACTTTTGGAGTTGTGCAGAATAGGTCTCTAATATTTGCTGCTTTTCCGGCCCAGAATTCCAGCTGCCAGCATTCTCCCTCTTCGTGTAAACCTTATAGGATAAGATAGAAAAGGCATAAGTATTGTGACATAATGTGTAGTAACAGCCCATAATGCAATAAATATTGATATAAAAGCATAATGCAAAATGGACGTATCAAAGACATACATCAAGTGTTCTCAAATTCATAAAAGTACTCAATCCGATAATAGTGAAACCTCAAAGGTAAAACTCAATTCATCACAAGAAGATACAGGGGGAGAAACACCATATGATCCAACTATAGTAACAAAGCTCACGGTACATCAAGATCCTGCCAAATCAAGAACACGAGAGAGAGAGAGAGAGAGATCAAACACATAGCTACTGGTACATACCCTCCAGTGGCGAAGCGAGCCTATAATTGTGTAGTCGCTTGACTACACAGGTTTTTCCTACGACATCGAACCCCAGGTCTGCATATCACGTAGTTGAACCAGGCAACAAGCAATGCTTAACTAAACAGGCCCATCTATTCTCTTATTTTTCTGCTTGTGTAACAATTAGTTGGGCCACTACTGGGCCATATCGCAAGAAGAAATCCAAAATCCCTTAACTGATGTTAACTGATCGCACTAGTTGATCGATCCCCAAATTACGTGATCTCATTGGCTCCTTCACGCATGCCTCTCCAATGACCATGGACGGCCGTCGCAGCGCATCCCTTCAAACTTGCTGTCCCGGACTCCTGGCGTCGGTGATCTTTGGCTGGACTCTGGACGTGAGACGTGAGGAACGACCACGTTGGCCCATCCGGAGAGCCGCGAGCGGCGCACCTACGGCTGCACACAAACTCGCTTGAATCTCTGAATCCATTGATCTGCACTCTGTATCTGATCCAACACAACTACACAAGGCAAGGCCCTCCACTTTCTCTACTTCTACTTGTTTGTTCTATGTGCAAAAACATCAATACAGTTCATTATTTTCCAGTTTTTCTCTCACTAGCAATATTAAGATTTAGGATGTAGGAGATTATTTTTATTAAGAATAAGAATTGCATATTTCCATTTTCTTAGCAATAGATTTATTTTGTCAGGTCATTCGCTTGATAAATGGATAAATTTGTGAAGAAGTGGCAGTCCAACTCAAATGTTGCAAATACCACACAGCAGCAATCACCTGCGAATGAGGAAGAACAGACTCCTATTGATGCTCGAGCTGCTTTGGAACATGTGTTAATTAATAGCAATGCAAGGCCGTGCCCAGCTAAAGAAAAAGAGGAAGTTGATACATCTAATATTCCGCCGGATCCTACAAATTGCATACCAATTTTCCAGTACAGTGTCGAAGTACATGATGATGTGCGAAGAGCATACCTCCTGAGAGGCCCATTCCAACCAACAGGACATGCTTTCCTTCAAACAGATTTCAGTGGAGTTCAACATCGTTTTAATGAAGAGTGGTTCAAGGATCACAAGTCTTGGTTGGAGTATAGTACAAAGGAAAATGCAGCATTTTGTCTTTCTTGCTATTTGTTTCAGAATGAAAGTCTAGGCCATGGTGGTGGAGATGTATTTTCAACAAAGGGGTGGAAAAGTTGGAATAATGTAAAGAGATTGGACATTCATGTTGGGGGTCCTTCAAGCACTCATAATCAAAACATGAAGAGATGTGATGATCTAATGAACCAGAAGCAATCCATTGGAGCTGTCTTACACAAGGGAACAAAGAAATCCAATATAGAGTACCAAACTCGGCTGATTGCATCAATAGATATTGCAAGGTTGCTTCTTGTTTTGGGTTTGCCATTTCGAGGTCATGATGAAAGCGATTCTTCTTTAAGGAAGGGGAATTTTCTAACTTTTTATGAGTGGTATGTTGCACGTTGTCCTGATGTGGCTGTTGTTGCTTTGAAGAATGCTCCTCAGAATTTAAAGTTGGTTTCTTTGACTATCCAGAAAGATATTGTGAAAGCTTATGCGATAGAAACAGTCAAAGCAATCATAGAAGATCTGGGAGATGAATACTTTGCTATATTGGTTGATGAATCTCATGATGTATCTCACAAGGAACAAATGGCTCTTGCTATAAGATATGTTGACAAAAGGGGGTTTTCAGTGGAGCGTGTTATTGGCCTTTCTCATGTTACTCAAACAACTTCTCTTGCTCTTCAACAAGCTATTTATGCAGTGCTTAAAAAACATAACCATAGCCCTTCTCGAATTCGTGGCCAAGGCTATGATGGAGCTAGTAATATGCAAGGGCATTTGAATGGTTTGAAAACTTTAGTAATGGAAGATTCTAGGTCTGCTCATAGCATCCATTGTTTTGCTCATCAACTTCATCTCACACTAGTTGCAGTTGCAAAAAACCATGAAGATGTGGTATGGATTTTTGAGTGGATGAGTGTTCTTCTCTCCACAGTGGGAAATTCTTTTAAGAATAGAGATATGCTTAGAGAGAAACAAGCAAAAAGAGTCCAAACGGCACTGCAGAATGGAGAACTTGAAACTGGTAGAGGTTTGAATCAAGAACTTGGACTTAAATGAGTTGGGGATACTCGTTGGGGTTCTCATTTCAGCTCTCTCTTGAATATGATTGTTATGTTCCCCTCGGTTATTTAAGTTGTTGATGATAATGCACAAAACGCCAGCAAAGCTCTCGATAGGATTAAAGCAAAAGGTGTTCTGGACGCTATTCAAACATTTGACTTTGTTTTCATGATGCACTTGATGAAGGCTATACTTGGGATTACTAATGATCTAAGCGTTGCTTTGCAAAGGAAGGATCAGGACATTGTGAATGCTGTGTTGTATCTTCACACAACCAAAAGAAGGCTACAGGAAATGAGAAACCAAGGTTGGGAAGGTATGATTAAAAAGGTTACTGATTTTTGCATTGAACAAGATATTGAACTTTTTGATATGGATGCTATGCATATTCCCCGAGGATCGAAATCAAAGCGTAAGGTTCAGACTGATGGCATATCAAATAAGAATTACTACCAAAGTGTGATGTACGCCGTTATTGATATGTTACGTGTAGAGATTGATGACCGCTTTAGTGAAAGCAGCACAACCTTGCTTCTTGGGATGGCTTCTTTGGATCCTTCCAATTCGTTTTCTAATTTTGACAAAGAAAAAGTGTTAGCAATGGCTCGTTTGTATCCAGATGATTTTGGGAGTGAAAGCAAGATTGAAGATCTTAGTGTCCAACTTGATAACTTCCTTGAAAATGTCCGTGATGATTCAAGACTCTCCAACTTCAAAGGGGTTAGTGATCTTTGCAGAAAACTAGTTGAGACCAAGAAGTACAATACCTTTCCTCTAGTATTCCTTTTGGTAAAGCTAGCATTGATCTTGCTAGTGGCGACGGCAACAGTTGAGAGAGCATTTTCCGCAATGAAATATATCAAGTCTGATTTGCGCAATAGAATAGGCGATGATTTCTTGTACCATTGTCTCATAACTTATGTTGAAACCGATGTATTCCAGTCTATTAGTACTGATGCTATTATGCATACATATCAATGTATGCATCGTCGCAAAGTACTGCTGCCATAGATATGTTGGTTTGTAATAAAGTACGCTGTTTTTATTCATGTTTATGATCTAAAAAAAATTTATTAGTGAAGCTTGACATCACATGGTTTTGATCCTGGCACCGCCACTGATACCCTCAGCACCGAGGGTGAACTACTCCCTCCTCGTCATGGAGACTACTGTGATGACGAAGATGGCCTCGGGTGATGATTTCCCCTCCGGCAGGGTGCCAGAACGGGGTCCCGGTTGGTTTTTCATGGCTACAAAGTCTTGCGACGGTGGAAATTCTCATCTAGGTTTTTTTCGAGGGTTTTGGTATTTATAGGAATTTTTGGCATCGGAAACAAGTCAGGGGGGTCCCGAGGAGTCCACAAGCCAGGGGCGCGCCCTAGGGGGTGCCCCCCACCCTTGTGGTTGCCTCGGGACTCTTTTGGCGCAACTTCGATGCTCCGTGGGCTTCTTCTGGTCCATAAAAAATAACCATAAATTTTCAGCGTGTTTGGACTCCGTTTGATATTCCTTTTCTGTAAAACTCAAAAACAAGGAAAAACAGAAACTGGCACTGGGCTCTAGGTTAATAGGTTAGTCCCAAAAATAATATAAAATAGCATATTAATGCATATAAAACATCCAAAATAGATAATATAATAGCATGGAACAATCAAAAATTATAGATACGGTGGAGACATATCAAGCATCCCCAAGCTTAATTCTTGCTCGTCCTCGAGTAGGTAAATGATAAAAACAAAAAATTTGATGTGGAATGCTATCTAACATATTTATCCATGTAATTTCTTTATTGTGGCATGAATGTTCATATCCATAAGATTCAAAACAAAAGTTTAATATTGACATAAAAATAATAATACTTCAAGCATACTAATAAAGCAATCATGTCTTCTCAAAATAACATGGCCAAAGAAAGTTATCCCTACAAAATCATATGGTCTGGCTCCATCTTCACCACACAAAATATTTCATCATGCACAACCCCGGTGTTAGCCAAGCAATTGTTTCATACTTTTATGTTCTCAAACTTTTTCAACTTTCACGCAATACATGAGCATGAGCCATGGATATAGCACTATGGATTTTATAGAGTATGATGGAGGTTGTAAGGAGAAGACAAAAAGTAGAAAGTCTCACATCAAGTAAGCAAATTAATGGGATATGGAGATGCCCATCAATTGATATCGATGCAAGTGAGTAGGGATTGCCATGCAACAGATGCACTAGAGCTATAAGTGTATGAAAGCTCAAAAAGAAACTAAGTGGGTGTGTATCCAACTTGCTTGCTCATGAAGACCTAAGGCAATTTGAGGAAGCCCATCATTGGAATATACAAGCCAAGTTATATAATGAAAAATTCCCACTAGTATATGAAAGTGACAAAATAGGAGACTCTCTATCATGAAGAACAGGTGCTACTTTGAAGCACAAGTGCGGAAAAGGATAGTAACACTGTCCCTTCTCTCTTTTTCTATCATTTTTTTTCTTTTCTCTTTTTTTTATTTTGGGCTCTTTGGACTTTTGGGGGGGTGCTTTGGCCTCCCTTTTTTTAAGTCTGGAATATCATCTCTACTCGTGGGAGAATCATAGCCTCCATCATCCTTTCCTCACATGGGACAATGCTCCAATAATGATGATCATCACACTTTTATTTACTTACAACTCAAGAATTACAACTCGATTCTAGAACAAGATATGACTCTATATGAATGCCTCTGATGGTGTAACGGGATGTGCAATGATCAAGAGTGACATGTATAAAAATAATGAACGGTGGCTTTGCCATAAATACTATGCCAACTACATGATCATCCAAAGCAATATGACAATGATGGTATGTGCCATAATAAACGGAATGGTGAAAGTTGCATGGCAATATATCTCGGAATGGCTATGGAAATGCCATAATAGGTAGTATGGTGGTTGTTTTGAGGAAGGGTATATGGTGGGTTTAATACACTGGCGAGTGCGGTACTAGAGAGGCTAGCAATGGTGGAAGGGTGAGAGTGCGTATAATCCATGGACTCAACATTAGTCATAAAGAACTCACATACTTATTGCAAAAGTCTATTAGCCATCAAACAGAGTACTAATACGCATGCTCCTAGGGGAAGGGTTGGTAGGAGTTAACCATCGCGCAATCCCGACCTCCATACAAAGGATGGAAATCAAAAAATAAATCATGCTCCGACTTCATCACATAACGGTTCACCTTACGTGCATGCTATGGGAATCACAAACTTCAACACAAGTATTTCTACCAATCCACAATTACTCACTAGCATGACTCTAATATCACCACATTTATATCTCAATACAAATGCAAGGAATCAAACTTCTCATATATTCAATGCTCTTTATATGAAAGTTTTTATTATATCCCTCTTGGATGCCCATCATATTAGGACTAAATTCATAACCTAAGCAAATTACCATACTATTTCAGACTCTCAAAATAATATAAGTGAAGCATTAGAGTTCATCAATTTCTTCAAAATAAAACCACCGTCGTGCTCTATAAATATATAAGTGAAGAACTAGAGCAACTGCCTAGCTCAAAAGATATAAGTAGAGCACATAGGGTATTCTAATAAATTTGCGATTAATGTGTGTCCCTCTCAAAAGGTGTGTACAGCAATGATGATTGTGGCAAACTAAAAAGCAAAGACTCGTATCATACAAGGCGCTTCAAGCAAAACACATATCATGTGGTGAATAAAAATGTAGCCTCAAGTAAATTTACCGACGGATTGAAGACAAAAGAGGGGATGCCATCCGGGGCATCCCCAATCTTAGATGCTTGGTCATCCTTGAATATTACCTTGGTGTGCCTTGGGAATCCCCAAGCTTAGGCTCTTTCCACTCCTTATTCCATAGTCCATCAAAACTTTAACCAAAACTTGAAAACTTCACAACACAAAACTCAACAGAAAACTCGTGAGCTCCATTAGTATAATAAAACAAATCATTCACTTGGGTACTATCAAGACAAGATTCATAATTATTTCCACATAATGCCTATTGTACTCTACCATTTCCACAATTTATATCACTGAATATAAGCTATGGAAACAATAAACGAGCAAACTATGCATTGAAAACAGAATCTGTCAAAAATAGAACAGTCCGTGAAGACGTGAATTGAGATCATACTTCTATAACTCTAAAAATTCGAAAAAATTAGGACAACGTAGGAAATATGTATGTAAATCATGTGAAAAAAATAAGAACTATAACACGTTCCTGTGAATATTAACAATTCTACTTGGCACTTTATTGAAAAATAAGAAACAGACTAAGGCATAGCCTAGTGGTGGGAAGGGGTTGATGCCTTCCCACCCACCCAGGTTCAAGGCATGGTACTTGCAATTTGGGTTTCTTGCACTAATTATACTGTAGGGGGTTCCCTTATAGTCTTTCTATCAAAAAAAATATTAATAATTCTGCTACTGGATGCAAAAGTTTCTGTTTTTTCACAAAATCAAATCAACTATCATCCACACTATCCCAAAGGCTTTACTTTGCACTTTATTGAAACAAAAGCTATAAAACATGATTAGTACAGTAGCATAATCATGTGCACACACACAAACAGTAGGGGTAAATAGTGGGTTGTCTCCCAACAAGCGCTTTTCTTTAAAGCCTTTTTAGCTAGGCATGATGATTTCAATGATGCTCGCATAAAAGAATATGAATGAAACACAACGGGTGCATCATGAATCACATGAATAGGATATTTAAGTCTAACCCACTTCCTATGCATAGGGATTTTGTGAGAAAATAATTTATGGGAACAAGAATCATCTAGCATAATAAGGCAAAACAAGCATGACTTCAAAACTTTCAACACATAGAGAGGAAAGTTGATATTATTGAGATATGTAAGAGCATATGTTCCTCTCTCATAATAATTTTCTGTAGCATCATGAATGAATTCAACAATGTATCTATCACATAAATCATTCTTTTCATGATGCACAAGCATAGAAAATTTATTACTCTCCACGTAAGCAAGTTTCTTCTCATTCATAATAGTGGGAGCAAACTCAACAAATAACTATCATGTGATACTTGATCGACATAATCAAATTGAAAATTAAAATCATGATGACAAGTCACATCGTTATCATTATTCTTTATAGCATACATGTCATCACAATAATCATCATAAATAGGAGGCATGCTTTCATCATAATAAATTTCCTCATCAAAGCTTGGGGGACTAAAAATATCATCTTCATCAAAAATAGTATCCCCAAGCTTATGGCTTTGGATATCATTAGAATCATGGATATTGAAATAATTCATACTAACAGCATTGCAATCATGCTCATCATTCAAAGATTTAGTACCAAACATTTTATTGACTTCTTCCTCTAACACTTTGGCACAATTTTTCGATCCATCGTTTTCAAGAAAGACATTATAAAGATGAATTATATGTGGCAACCTCAATTCCATTTTTTTGTAGTTTTCTTTTATAAGCCAAGCTAGTGATAAAACAAGGAACTAAAAGATTCAATTGCAAGATCTAAAGATATACCTTCAAGCACTCACCTCCCCGCAATGGCGCCGGAAAAGAGCTTGATGTCTACTACGCAACCTTCTTGTAGAATCATGTTGGGCCTCCAAGTGCAGAGTTTTGTAGGACAGTAGAAAATTTCCCTCAAGTGGATGACCTAAGGTTTATCAATCCGTGGGAGGCATAGGATGAAGATGGTCTCTCTGAAACAACCCTGCAACCAAGAGTCTCTTGTGTCTCAACACACCCAATACAATGGTTAATTGTATAGGTGCACTAGTTCGGCGAAGAGATGGTGATACAAGCGTAATATGGATGGTAGATATGGGTTTTTGTAATCTGAAAAAATATAAAAACAACAAGGTAACTAGTAACAAAAGTGAGCGAAAACGGTATTGCAATGCTTGGAAACAAGGCCTATGGTTCATACTTTCACTAGTGCAAAGTCTCTCAACAATGATAACATAATTAAATCATATGGCAATCCCTCAACATGCGAAAAAGAGTCACTCCAAAGTTCCTATCGCGGAGAACATAAGATGAAATTACTTGTAGGGTATGAAACCACCTCAAAGTTATACTTTCTGAACAATCCATTGAGCTATTCCTAAAAGTGTCACAAAAAGCCCTAGAGTTCGTAGTAAAATAACACCATATGATACACATCAATCAACCCTAATGTCACCTAGATACTCCAATGTCACCACAAGTATTCGTGGGTCAATTATACGATATGCATCAAACAACTTTAGATTCATAATATTGAATCCAACACAAAGAACTTCAAAGAGTGCCCCAAGATTTCTACCGGAGAAAAAAGGACGAAAACATGCATCAACCCCTATGCATAGACAACCCCAATGTCACCTCAGGAATCCGCGAGTTGAGTGCCAAGACATACATCAAGTGAATCAATAGAACACCCCATTGTCACCACGGGTATCCCATGCAATACATACATCAAGTGTTCTCAAATCCATAAAAGTATTCAATCAGATAATAGTGAAACCTCAAAGGTAAAACTCAATTCATCACAAGAAGATAGAGGGGGAGAAACATCATATGATCCAACTATAGTAACAAAGCTCGTAGTACATCAAGACCATGTCAGATCAAGAACACGAGAGAAAGAGAGAGAGAGAGAGAGAGAGAGAGAGAGAGAGAGAGATCAAACACATAGCTATTGGTACATACCCTCGGCCCCGAGGGTGAACTACTCCCTCCTCGTCATGGAGACCATCAGGATGATGAAGATGGCCACCGGTGATGATTTCCTCCTCCGGCAGGGTGCCAAAACGGGGTCCCGATTGTTTTTTCGTGGCTACAGAGGCTTGCGGCAGCCGAACTTCTCATCTAGGTTTCTTTTCAGGGGTTTTGGTACTTATAGGAATTTTTGACGTCAAAAGAAGTCAGGGGGGTTCCCGAGGAGTCCACAAGCCAGGGGGCGCGCCCTAGGGGGGCGCCCCCCACCATTGTGGTTGCCTCAGGACTCTTCTTGCACAACTCCGATGCTCTGTGGGCTTCATCTGGTCCATAAAAATCACCGTAAATTTTTAGCATGTTTGGACTACGTTTGATTTTCCTTTTCTGTAGAACTCAAAAACAAGGGAAAAATAGAAACTGGCACTGGGCTCTAGGTTAAAGGTTAGAGCAAAAAAAATAAAAAAATAGCATATTAATGCATATAAAGCATCCAAAATAGATAATATAATAGCATGGAATAATTAAAAATTATAGATACGTTGGAGACGTATCAATGTTCACAAATCAAATCCTACCAGATGCTCTCAAACCAAACCCTACCACATGCTCTCAGATCGAGGTACAACGAGTACAAAGAAGGCAGTTATTGAACTCACAGAGGCCATCACTGCAGCTCGATGGAGACACCGAACAAGTCGGTGAAGAGGAGGACACGAGTCGTCGCCGCCGTGGACCGTCGGTCGGAGAAGAAGCACCGCTTACCTACTCGTCGGTGCCGATGCGCATCAAAGGGAAAGCTCAAAAAGGGAGAGAATGGTGGCAGGAATTTCGGCGGTGAGGCGAAGGGGGCTATATAGGGCGACCGAATCGACGGGGAGTAACCTGAAATCCTGCCACCAATTTTTTGAAGACGCGCACAAACTCGCTCCATCTCCATGGTCGCATGAGCTACGCGCCGCGTTCCCCTTCCCTGCTTTGGCCGAGCTTGGCTCGCTAGAAACTGCCAATTCGGTGATTCCTAACGGGCCTGGCTGTGAGATGCTTTAAACATCATGTTATGCAGACGAAACAGTGAATGTGGGCAAACAAACAACCCAATTTATTCCCGCACGGGCCTAGTTGGGCCTCATGCAAGTAACCAAACATGTCCTTAGCTTAGCGTTGTATGCACGAATTCATAGGAAGTGTATATATGTTCTTCGGCGATCTCTTTCCCAAGCCAGCGAAAATAGTCACTAGGGTCATCTTCATAGACTATTAAAAGTCAACACTAATTTCTCTCCAATAAGCAAAAAAATTAGCAGCACTGGTTTTACCGAGTATGGCGTTTTGGATATCAGCCTCCATGGAGGCCAAATTTTGAAAAATTCAAAAAGTTAAAATTTTTTGTTTCAAAAAAATCTGAAAAAAAAATGTACAAGCAAACAAGGATGTGAGATGTATGTGTGTAAAATTTCAGGATGAAATACGTTGAAATGCGACCTGTACAGAAAAGAAAAATTGTACAAGTAAACAAGGATGTGAGATGTATGTGTTAAAAATACCCAGATTTTTTCCGCACAACCCTTATTTCACCGTATTTTGTCATGAAAACTTACACACTTGTGCACTATGCCTTCATCTATATTTGTATTTTTTTCATAATTTTTTGAAATGTAAATATATGAATTTTGAATTTTGCATTTGGAAGCCTCCATGGAGCTCAGCCTCCAAAATAGTGTTTTTAAGATGTAGTTATCTCGTTGTTATAGCGACGATATAAAGGTGTGGTGTGGTCCCAGCCTAAAGCGTCCAGGCTAGTAATACTTTTGGCCTGTGTCGTCCCCATATCGTCCATACTAGATCGGCAATGCGCCTTGGCACGAGGGTGCCGGCCCAACCGATATGGCCAAGCGATAGAAGATCAAACCTCATGATGCACCAGTAGGAAGGAAGTTTAGCACATGTAAAACGTCAACAACCGATTTTCTGGTTGAGGGGAAAGAATAAACATTCCAGAAGAGTAACATCGTCGAGTTCAACAATCATGAGATTGTAAAAATTAATCCGCCCCGGAAGTAGCGCAACATCAAGTTCAATGCAGTCACGAGATTACAAAAACTAATTAGCTCACATTAAGTTCAGTTATACGAGCAGGAACATAAGAGAGCAAAAACCACCACAACGGCAATGGAGGCGATAAAACTATGAAGTGATAGTTAGGCATAGATAGCTTAGTTCAACTGCCTCCATGAGTGCTATTCCATACGAATCTGGTGTGAATAGTTTGTAAGATAGATGACCACATAATGGTTTTGTATAGAAAATGCACTTGTGATTTCCTTCTAAAGTGTATGTACAGTGAGCGATGGTTTCCCCTTCTAATCTTGAAGGCGATCGCCTTCGCCAACGGATGGATCAAGGCGCCCCTCATCCAGTCAAGCGCAGAAGTAAAAAAATGCAGACCAGTGGCAAATCAAACAAGTTCAGGCTAAGCCTAGAGAATCGAGGTAGAGGGAGGCGTCGAGGACAAGGGAGACCTTAACCTTGATGCTGGGCGCCGTTCCCGAGAGAGAAGGAAGGAGGATGGCCCCTCGCTCCTCCTCTGCCGGCATCGAGTTGGTGGTGGTGCTGCTGCAGAGATATCACAAACCGATGAGTATATGGCATCGGCAAAATCACGTCGGGAATGAATTTCGTTAGAACCAAAATTGTACTCGTTGTACTGCTGTACAATAGTAGAGCCAGACATGCCTCATACGAATCAAAACCATTGAGCACAGACAACAATCCTTCCGAGTAAAACATCCATGGACAAGCATGAAGATAAAAGTTTAGACTTTAGCGGCAACAGATTGACTGTCTAGCATGACTTTAAACAATCTTACTTAAAAGTAGGTGTGAAATCTCTAAACCATTAGGCTATTATTACTTGAGAAAAACTGAACTTGTGCGAGCGTAACAAAAACAGGTTGGTTCAGAATAGATAATAACAGATAATGCTGCATATTCAGTCATACAATACACTGAACATCCAAAAGGGATGGATGGATGGATGCCACGGTTTTTAGACAAAATTTTAAGTGTAAGCATACGATTGGTTTTACTTGCAGTTGATATGCTGGTGCATTTGCAAGCCCCGGACGGCTGGCCCCTCAATCCTCCCCTCCCTTCATCGAGTTGGTGCTGCTGCAGAGATAGCATAACTTAGTATATGGCATCAGCAAAATCACATCAAAAATAAATTTTATGGATGCACAAATCATTCTCCTGTCATGAACTACTACTACTACTACTGATACTACCACCAGTGCAAACAATCCTAGCTACCGCAACACACACACATCCAATGTAGAAGTGATTTTATCAAACTGAATGAATACTACTGAATGAATAACAGAGTTCATCTCGGAAGCTTTATGATAGGAGTAGCACTGAACAAGATTACAAGAGGCGTGCATCTAAATTCTAGAGAACTGTTGTGGAAACAAGTAACTCAATTCTTACAGCAGTAGCACTCAACTAAATTCAGTCAAGCGCATCAGGAGAAAAATGCAGACCAGCAGCAAATCAAACAAGTTGAGGCCAAGCCTAGAGAATCGAGGTAGAGGAAGGCATGGAGGACAAGGGGGACCTTAACCTTGATGCTGGGCGCCGTTCCCGAGAGAGAAGGAAGAAGGATGCATCGAGTTGGTGCTGCTGCTGTAGAGATATCATAAACTGATGAGTAAATGGCATCAACAAAATCACATCAGAAATGAATTTTGTTAGAACCAATAATTATTTTTGTTGTACTTCTGTACAATAATAGTAGAGCCAGACATGCCTCATACGAATCAAAACTATTTAGCACACACAACAATCCTTCCTAGTACATCCTCTAGTAACAAACATGAAGATAAAAGTTTAGACATTAGCGGCAACAGATTGACTGTCTAGTATGACTTTGGATCAATCTTATTTGAGAAAAGTAGGTGTGAAATCTCTAAACCATTCGGCTATTATTATTACTTGAGAAAAACTGAACTTGTGCACGCATAACAAAAACAGGTTGGTTCAGAAATATAAAATAACAGAGAATGCTGCGTATTCAGTCATACAATACACAGAACATCCAAAAGGGATGGATGGATGGATAGATGCCGCAGTTTTTAGTCAAATTTAAGTCTAACCATTCGGTTTTACTTGCAGTTGATATGCTGGTGCATTTGCAAGTTGAATCCAACTCAATACATGATATAATAACAGTCCATTGAAAGTTGTAACAAAATCAAAACTTTGACCCGCAGAACCGCAAGACAAGGAGCAGAGTGGCGAAGTTTGCATCATCACAATCCTCTTGTACAGACAAAAAGGACACCCACTGCAACAACAGTATATAATAGGCACATACACATCATGCTGTATAATTGACACGCAAAAAGAAAAATGCAGCACGAAGGGGAATACTCTAGTTCTATAGAAGCGACAGGACCACGATGGATTCAACAACCTATCATGTCAATGGTCAACACACAGAACTGAAATGTACTATCACTTCCATACAACCGAGGATTTAAAGATTAGACTGCAAGAACATAACATATAAGGATTTAACTTTTTCTCAAAGTATTATATGGATTTATCAGTCGATCCACCAGAAGGGTAGCTTTAAACTTCTAATATTCTTATTTTATTCTACATAATAAATCCATTCAAGCAATTTATTTTGTACCATTGATCAAGTACTTCCTGTAAGAAAGCATACACGGTGGTTCAGTTTGGCACATACCACAGTAGGACCTAATTGGCGCTCTTCCACTTCTCCGCTACCATCGCCTTTGGTAAACAAACAAAAGGCAAATCAATATGAAATTCATTTAATTAAACTAATCAGATAACGTAGCTTTTATCTATAGACGATTCGGTTCACCTCTTCTCATGCCTACTATACTATAAATGGCAAGCACTTAAGAATGAAACTGAATACTTCATCCAATGATCAATTCAGCTACCATGCCTAGCTATGCTGATGGTGATGCTGGTTTCTTTTTTACCCAGGGTGAAAGGGACATGTAGAGCAGAGCGGGCTGGCTGTGCCCGTCCATAAGGTTCCCCGTGCCACATACTCGACCAGAAGCCCTGGTTGTGTCAACCTAAAGTTAAACGGCATGTTGAACAACAGATGATATGAAACTCACATTCTTTTTGAATGGGGTGAGAAAATATCAACTACTCTGCTCATGAGATGCAACATGAACTTTTGTAGTCCTCGTGCCGAGGTGCATCATTTTTCGACAAAGAAAATATATTAATATCGCATAGAGCCGAGGTGCATCATAAATCGACCTTACCGGTACTGTAGGCTTACACTGACCACAGGAAGTAGCCAGACCGCAGGTTCTTCTTGGCAGCCGAGTCATACCTGCAGCAATATCAAATGGATTACTACATGCTGATCTTTGTTTGCAGATTTCTCCTATACAGCACCCGTTCTACGTTGGGGATCTCTGTCCCCTTTACCCAACTGTGCTTTCTTCGTCAGATCAAGAAGGATTCTTCGAAACCTACTCGTAATTGCTAGTTTCTACAGACCAAACCGCGGCGAATTGGATGGGTTGGATCGGTGTATCCATCCCATAAAGATCGGGATTCAGGTTTCACAGGACGACCTTAATTAATGGCTACGTTGAATCTGAATTTCCAGTTACAGTACAAGCTGTTTCACATGGCGCTAGATGTGCTAGCTGGAATGTAGTAGTAGTAGTAGTACAATGGCGCTTGCTTTTCTTTGCTTCCACATGGTTTCAATAGGCTATGAATCATCATTATATTCTCACAATATTAAGTCTACAGCAAGTAATCAGGAAAAAAAACTTGAACAAACAGAGGATGCAAGAGGGAGCAGGGAGGGGTGAGGAAAGAGGGAGGGAGGGAGGAAGGAGGGAGGAGTGGTCGCTACCTGCCTATGGACGGGTCGCCGGCGCAGCTTCGGGCAACGGCGTTGCTAGGCGGGAGCGGCTGCTCCAGGGAGGGAGGCGCTGCTGGGCAGGAGCGGCTCCTCCAGGGAGGGAGGCGCTGCTGGGCTCAAGTACCGGCGGCGGGGCAGCGGATGTGACGGCCGGCAAGGCGTGGTGGCGGGCTGGCGGTGGTGGAGGTAGGCCACGACCCCGTCCAAATCAAGGGGGCGAGGCTGAGCCCCCTCGCCCGCGGCCCCGTCCCGGTTCGCTGTGTGTGGTGGCCCCGGAAGATGCGGAGGTGGAGGAAACGAAAGGAGAGGCGTAGTGCCGGTGTCAAAACCGGCGGATCTTGGGTAGGGGGTCCCGAACTGTGCGTCTAGGCGGATAGTAACAGGAGACAAGGGACACGATGTTTTTATCCAGGTTTGGGCCCTCTCGATGGAGATAAAACCCTACTCCTGCTTGATTAATATTGATGATATGGGTAGTACAAGAGTAGATCTACCACGAGATCGGAGTGGCTAAACCCTAGAAGCTAGCCTATGGTATGATTGTTGTTCGTCCTACGGACTAAAACTCTCCAGTTTATATAGACACCGGAGAGGGCTAGGGTTACACAGAGTCGGTTACAATGGGAGGAGATCTTCATATCGTATCGCCAAGCTTGCCTTCCACGCCAAGGAAAGTCCCATCCGGACACGGCACGGAGTCTTCAATCTTGTATCTTCATAGTCCGGGAGTCCGGCCAAAGGTCTTAGTCCGGCCAACCGGACACCCCCTAATCCAGGACTCCCTCAATAGCCCCTAAACCAGGCTTCAATGACGACGAGTCCGGCGCGCAAGTTGTCTTCGGCATTGCAAGGCGGGTTCCTCCTCCAAATATTTCGTAGAAGATGTTGAACACCAGGGTAGTGTCCGGCTCTGCAAAATAAGTTCCACGTTCCACCGTAGAGAGAATAATATTTGCGTTAATCGGATCTGCTGACGTATTTCACGGCGTGACATCATGCCACGGCCAAGTTTTTATTCATTTTATTGTTCCACCTCAGCGCGTTTAGCGAGGCGGTTTCCTTGGCACGTCTTGTCAAAGCAGAGATCGTGTCCCTTATTTCAGGATTTTCATCAATACGGGCGTGGGTTACCCAACCGCGCCATTAACCGCGGCGCTTGGGAGATAAGCGAGTTTTATTAGGCCGGTGGGGGCCTCATAGTTTTGGCCGCCCATATAAGGGGATAAGAATCCGCCCTTTCCATTCACGCCTTCTTCCTCCTCTGCTTATCCGTCCCTGCGCGCTCGAGCTCCAGCGCCCAAGCCCGCACTTCCCACCTCAACCTTCTCCAACCATGTACGGAGCGGGAGGTAGATGGATGGCCTCCTCCGTCACGGAGGGGCAAATCAAAAAACTGAGGAAGGCCGGATACTTGTCTAACGACATTGCGCACCGGCTTCCAGATGTGGGGCAACTCATCCCCACCCCCAGGCCCCATGAGAGGGTTGTTTTTCTTCCCCATTTCCTCCGCGGACTGGGTTTTCCTCTTCACCCGTTCGTCTGGGGGCTCATGTTCTACTACGGCCTGGACTTCCACGATCTGGCCCCGAACTTCATCCTCAATATCTCGGCGTTCATCGTCGTGTGTGAGGCCTTCTTCCGCATCCAACCCCAGTTTGGCCTATGGCTGAAGATCTTCAGCGTCAAGCCGAAGGTTGTGAAAGGCCGACAAGCAGAATGCGGAGGTGCCATGGTGGGCAAGATAGCCAACGTCACCTGGCTCGAGGGTGCCTTCGTGGAAACCATCAAAGGGTGGCAATCGGGGTGGTTTTATATCACCGATCCACGTGACCCTAAGTGGGCAGCGGCCCCCGAATTTTGATCCGGTATTCCCACCCGGCTCACATCTAGGAAAGAGACGGGCCTGTCGTGGGGAAATCCGGAAGAGGTGACCAGACTCCAAACCTGCGTTCGAGACCTGGTGACCAAGAAGGTCAAGCTTGTCAACGTGGTCCAGGTCATGCTCTTCCGCCGGATCCTCCCGTGTCAACGACGGGACTTCAATTTGTGGGAGTTCGACCCGGCCCAGCACCAGACTCTATCTCGGCTCTTCGAAACGAAGCACGAGGACGCCTGGAAGGTGCTTTTCAAGAGTTCCGAGGTCTCCCCTCCCGTCACCGAGGATCACGGATTCTGCGCCAAACGTCAAGCCTCCGAAGTAAGCTTGCATTTAGTCCCTTACGGGATACCCGAATTTCATAGTGTGACTTTATGTGGGATCTAAACTCCCGTTCCTTTGATAGGACTGGAAGAGGACATCCGGACAGTTTGACTGTCCGGCCCCTTTGACCGAAGGCCCAGTAGACGCACACTTAGCGAAGCTACTTGTTCCGGCACCTCACGTGGTGCCGGAGAAGAAGGCCAAGGAGAAGGCCACAGGGACCCGAAAGAGTTCCCGGCGCCCGGTGTCGTCGGATTTGCCCGACGACCCCAACGCACCCTCCGCCTCCGAAGACGAGGAGGAGGAAGAAGAAGAAGATGCCTCTCCCCCTCCAACGGGGGGAGGAAAGAAAAGAAAGGTCGCCCCAACTAGGGAAGCCGGAGGGTCTGAGAAGGGGAAGACCCTTCTGCTGGACTACGCCCCCGACGCCGAAGATGACGGGGGGGAATGGCCATCCAGGGTCAAGCCCCTGGCAAAATCGTAAGTGTCCGGCTACCCGAATGACTTATTGCATTCCTTTATTATTCGATAGCTTCTAACGCCAAATCTAATCATGTAGTCCGCCCAGATCTCAGCTTGGCGATTCGTCGAGCGGCTCTCTGAATTCGTCGGACGTGAATAGCGCTTCACTTCCGACGGCCTCCTCCCCTCTCCCTACAGACGACGCTGAGGTAGAGTCCCGTAGGGGACAAAACCAGGAGGAGGTGGTCCTGGAGGCGCCACAAGGCGACCTTCCGGACTCCGGGCCCAAGGGGGGTAAAGCCCCGGAGGGATCTAAGTCCAGCCTCGGGCCGGACACTGCTCCGGAACCATCAGCGGTACCAGAGTCCGACAGGCGGCGCCTTCATAAGAAGGGCAAGCCTGCGACGCCGGCGACTTCCGTCCATCCGGAGGCGCCAGACAATTTGCTGGAGGCGCTTAACAGCGCCTCCATCGACGAGGAACACCGCACTGTTATGAGTGCGGTGATTCAGAAGGTTCAGTCCGCCAAGAGCAGGCTGACGGAAGCCTGTACAAGCCTGCTAACGGGCTTTGAGGTATGTGTTCAAAAACATATATATAAAAAAATATTACCGCATAGACAGTAGCCCCTGATGCTCAGTTCGGTGTTCGGAAAGAAAAGCCGAGCTGAGGATCTAAAAAGATATACGCAGGAGTCTAATAGAAATATGTCAATATGGGAATGCAGGCCGCGCTGCTGACCTCTACCGCACTGACTGCGGAGGTCAATGTATTGAAGGAAAGCCTCGAGCGGTCCGAGAGCGAGCTCGACCGTGCCAAGAAACAGCTTGAGGATAAAGAGGGTACATAGTACCTCCTGTAATTGTATATAGGAATACTTGGTTGCAAAATAATAACAGGACCAACGTTAATGTTGCAGGAGTCATGACCGAGGTGGCGACCCTGAAAGAGGCGGTCTCCAAGGCCGAAAAGAGTGCGGCCTTGGAGCGCACTGAGCGAGAGAAGCAGGAGGCGCGGGTGGCGGAGGTGCGGCAAGAGCTCCAGGCTCTCGTGGAAAAACACGAGAGTTTGGAGCGTGACTCAAAGACTCGAGAGTCCGAGCTTGCCTTGGCTCTTGAGTGCCAAGACCGCTAAGGCCGAAGCCCAGAAGGCCCTTCAGGAGATCGAGGCGATGAAGAAGATAGCGGTGGGTAAGGCATTCTTTATGCAAAGCAAAAATATAAAAGTTAATTATCTGCTACTTACCCGAATCCGGAGCTCTCCAGGAGTGTTCGCCGATCTGCCCCATAGTGTGTCTGATGCCGCCGCATACTACCGAGCCGAAGAGGGGAGCTCGACGGAAAAAGTGTTCTGGTCTCAGTATGCTGAGGCCGAACATCCGGTGCCCCTGAGCGACCAGCTGAAGCAGCTGGTTGAGCTCCACAAGGTGGCCGAACAGGCCATGAAGGGCCTCATAGCTCGGCTGTGGCCTAGAGAAGTCATGCCTGGGAGCTACTTCGGTCTGGTGCGGCGGCTAGTGGACGCGTGTCCATGGATTGAGGTCGTCAAGCGCTCCGTTTGTGTTGAAGGTGCCCGTCGGGCCCTTGCCCGTGCTAAGGTGCACTGGGGCAAGCTAGATGCGGAGAAGCTGTTGACGGACGCGCCACCGCCGGGCATGGAGTATCGTACGCCCGAGATGTATTATAATGGCGTTCTGAAGGGTGCCCGCCGTATAGCGGATGAGTGCTCCAAAGATGTAATTTTTGAGTAGACTCACATTTGTTATCCTATACGCTGAAGCTTTGTTCATATGCGTTAAGCAACGCTTGTTAATTTAAAATATTACCTTCTGTGCGGCCGTTTATCAAATCTGAGAGATGCAAGTTGTCGGCTTCGACCCCCATGCCACGAGTGCTGGGGTGTTCGGGATAAACCTGAGCGCTCTTGTTCCCATTCTTGGGTCCATCTAGGGAGGCGTTCAGCACAACGAACCAGGCCGTCGGACTTATAATGCTTTATCACTCTCACTTAGCCATAGAATTCTATAATTTTAAATTTCGGCGAAGCCCCTAGTATTCGAAAGACCGAGTTCGGGGCGCTATCCACGCCTAGGCCGGATAAGTCCGGTTCCTCACTCTAAGCGGCATAAGTCTTTAAGGACTCGAAGAAACCTCGCGAACAGCGACCAGTCTCTCGCACTATCATGACAGTCAGTTTTAGCTTTCTCTACTGAGGTGTTAACCCAGCTCAACTGGGGCACAATCGCAGTAGTTCTCCCAGCGCTACCTTAGCCAACAATGCGGAACGTAAGGTACCAAAACATGGGAGCCGGGCAAACCCAACTATTGACCAAAGACATGATTCGGAGCCGATGCATATAGTGCTATAAGTTCGGGGTGCCGCACTCGTGAGAGTGTTCGGTCTTCTCACACCATGTTATGGGGTGTTGTAAGCCCCTGGTGTATTGTCCGCACCAAAGTGTACGGTTGCAGAATGTCATGACTGAACATATTTGTATATAAAAATAGATAAGTACAATAATAGGTAAGAGCTATATATTGTTTATTAAAAAAGGGCTGCTGCGAAAGCAGAACGATACAAGAATTGCGGTAAGCAAGAGATGGGAGTATTTGACATATTCCCCTCTAGGGGCAAGCTGCGGGATTGTAAGTAAAACAAGTATTAAACTCGTTATAGAGACCACCTGAACTTTTAACATGCCTTGCTCCCTCCCTGGCTGTTGCATCGTGGGTTCGGCGAGTGTATTGCCGGACAGGCCTTCCGAATAGTTGGGTCCTGAAAGTGTGTAAAAAGGAAAACGGCGAAATAAGGAGCCCCTGAGTGTGGTTGAGCCGCATTCTGGGCATGCCGTTGTTGTGCCCCTCCCCTTATGCCCATGGTATCTCTAAGGCGTAATTATGTACGCGTGGTACCAATATCGCCATTTGGCGGGGGCTGGGGTTGGGGCCGCACTATTATGCTTGCTCGGAACGTGCCAGTCGGATTTGTTGTAGGTTACTTCGGGCTCGCTTGACGTTGTCCGAACGTTTGACGCCTGGATTGGAGAACTGCCTTGAGAGGCTACTCTGTACTTCCGCCGCCAGGGCCGCTGTGTGCTCCTCCGTTCGGAGAGAGCGTTCGGTGTTTCCGTTTACCGTGATGACTCCGCGAGGTCCTGGCATCTTGAGCTTGAGATATGTGTAGTGCGGCACCGCATTGAATTTTGCAAATGCGGTTCGTCCAAGCAGGGCGTGATAGCCGCTGCGGAATGGGACTATGTCGAAGATTAACTCTTCGCTCCAAAAGTTGTTCGGGGATCCGAAGACCACTTCGAGTGTAACCGAGCCTGTACAGCTGGCCTCTACACCTGGTATGACACCTTTGAAGGTTGTCTTTGTGGGTTTAATACTTTAAGGATCGATGCCCATTTTTCGCACTGTGTCCTGGTAAAGCAGGTTCAGGATACTGCCGCCGTCCATTAGGACTCTGGTAAGGTGAAATCCATCGATAATTGGGTCTAGGACCAGTGCGGCGAATCCGCCGTGACGGATGCTGGTGGGATGGTCCCTTCGATCGAAGGTGATCGGGCAGGAGTACCATGGGTTGAACTTTGGGGCGACTGGTTGCAGCGCATAGACGTCCCTAAGAGCACGCTTCCGCTCCCTTTTGGGGGTGTGGGTTGTTGGGTAACGTTGCAGAAAATTAAAAAAAAAATTACGGTTTCACCAAGATCCATCTGTGAGTTCATCTAAGCAACGAGTCAAGGGAGAGAGTTTGCATCTACATACCACTTGTAGATCGCGTGCGGAAGCTTGCAAGGTGATGATGTAGTCGTACTCGATGTGATTCGAATCACCGATGACCAAGTGCTGAACGGACAGCACCTCCGCGTTCAACACACGTACGGGACGGGAGACGTCTCCTCCTTCTTGATCCAGCAAGGGGGAAGGAGAGGTTGAGGAAGACAGCTCCACCGGCAGCACGACGGCGTGGTGATGGTGGAGAGGCAGTACTCCGACAGGGCTTCGCCAAGCACACAACGGAGGAGGAGAGGTGTTGGGGAGGGGAGGGCTGCGCCTTGGAGGGTGGTGCGGCTGCCCTCCCCTCACCCCTCTATTTATAGGGGGAAGGGAGAAGGGGGCCGGCCCCTAGAACCCATCTAGGGGGGGTGCGGCGGCCTAGGGGAGAGGGGAGAGGGTGGCTTGCCCCCCAAGCCAAGGGGGCGCCCCCTCTAGGGTTCCCCCTCAACCCTAGGCGCATGGGCCCAAGGGAGGGGGGTGCGGCCAGCCCACCAGGGGCTGGCTCCCTGCCCCACGCAGCCCATGTGGCCCCCCGGGAGGGGTGGCCCCTCCCGGTGGACCCCCGGAACCCTTTCGGTGGCCCCGGTACAATACCGGTATGACCCCAAAACTTCCCGGTGTCCGTTTGACAACTTCCCATATATAAATCTTTACCTCCGGACCCTTCCGGATCTCCTCGTGACGTCCAGGATCACATCCGGGACTCCGAACAACATTCGGTAGTCACATACTAGTCTTCCTAATAACCCTAGCGTCACCGAACCTTAAGTGTGTAGACCCTACGGGTTCGAGAGACATGCAGACATGACCGAGACGCTCTCAGTCAATAACCAACAGCGGGATCTGGATACCCATGATGGCTCCCACATGCTCCTCGATGTTGTCATCGGATGAACCACTATGTCGAGGATTCGATCAAACCCTGTATGCAATTCCCTTTGTCAATCGGTACGTTACTTGCCCGAGACTCGATCGTCGGTATCCCAATACCTTGTTCAGTCTCGTTACCGGCAAGTCACTTTACTCGTACCGTAATGCATGATCCCGTGTCCAACACCTTGGTCACATTGAGCTCATTATGATGATGCATTACCGAGTGGGCCCAGAGATACCTCTCCGTCATACGGAGTGACAAATCCCAGTCTCGATCCGTGTCAACCCAACAGCTACTTTCGGAGATACCTGTAATGCACCTTTATAGTCACCCAGTTACGTTGTGACGTTTGATACACCCAAGGCACTCTTACGGTATCCGGGAGTTACACGATCTCATGGTCGAAGGAAGAGATACTTGACACTGGCAAAGCTCTAGCAAAACGAACTACACGATCTTTTATGCTATGCTTAGGATTGGGTCTTGTCCATCACATCATTCTCCTAATGATGTGATCCCGTTATCAACGACATCCAATGTCCATAGTCAGGAAACCATGACTATCTGTTGATCACAACGAGCTGGTCAACTAGAGGCTCACAAGGGACATATTGTGGTCTAAGTATTCACACGTGTATTACGATTTCCGGATAATACAGTTATAGCATGAATAAAAGACATTTATCATGAACATTGAAATATAATAATACTTTTATTATTGCCTCTAGGGCATATTTCCAACAGTCTCCCACTTGCACTAGAGTCACCAATCTAGTTACATTGTGATGAATCGAACACCCATAGAGTTCTGGTGTTGATCATGTTTTGCACGCGAGAGAGGTTTAGTCAACGGATCTGCGACATTCAGATCCGTGTGCACTTTGCAAATCTCTATGTCTCCATCTTGAACATTTTCACGGATGGAGTTGAAACGACGCTTGATGTGCCTGGTCTTCTTGTGAAACCTGGGCTCCTTGGCGAGGGCAATAGCTCCAGTGTTGTCACAGAAGAGTTTGATCGGCCCCGACGCATTGGGTATGACTCCTAGGTCGGTGATGAACTCCTTCACCCAAATCGCTTCATGCGCTGCCTCCGAGGCTGCCATGTACTCCGCTTCACACGTAGATCCCGCCACGACGCTCTGCTTGCAGCTGCACCAGCTTACTGCTCCACCATTCAACATATACACGTATCCGGTTTGTGACTTAGAGTCATCCAGATCTGAGTCGAAGCTAGCGTCGACGTAACCCTTTACGACGAGCTCTTCGTCTCCTCCATAAACGAGAAACATGTCCTTCGTCCTTTCAGGTACTTCAGGATATTCTTGACCGCTGTCCAGTGTTCCTTGCCGGGATTACTTTGGTATCTTGCTACCAAACTTACGGCAAGGTTTACATCGGGTCTGGTACACAGCATGGCATACATAATAGATCCTATGGCTGAAGCATAGGGGATGACACTCATCTCTTCTTTATCTTTTGCCGTGGTCGGTGACTGAGCCGAGCTCAATCTCACACCTTGTAACATAGGCAAGAACCCCTTCTTGGACTGATCCATTTTGAACCTCTTCAAAATCTTATCAAGGTATGTGCTTTGTGAAAGACCTATGAGGCGTCTCGATCTATCTCTATAGATCTTGATGCCTAATATATAAGCAGCTTCTCCAAGGTCCTTCATTGAAAAACACTTATTCAAGTAGGCCTTAATGCTGTCCAGAAATTCTATATTATTTCCCATCAAGAGTATGTCATCTACATATAATATGAGAAATGCTACAGAGCTCCCACTCACTTTCTTGTAAACGCAGGCTTCTCCATAAGTCTGCATAAACCCAAACGCTTTGATCATCTCATCAAACCGAATGTTCCAACTCCGAGATGCTTGCACCAGTCCATAAATGGATCGCTGGAGCTTGCATACTTTGTTAGCGTTCCGAGGATCGACAAAACCTTCCGGCTGCATCATATACAGTTCTTCCTTAAGATGCCCGTTAAGGAATGCTGTTTTGACGTCCATCTGCCATATTTCATAATCATAGTATGCGGCAATTGCTAACATGATTCGGACGGACTTCAGCTTCGCTACGGGAGAGAAAGTCTCGTCGTAGTCAATCCCTTGAACTTGTCGATAACCCTTAGCGACAAGTCGAGCCTTATAAATGGTAACATTACCATCCGCGTCCGTCTTCTTCTTAAAAATCCATTTGTTTTCTATCGCTCGCCGATCATCGGGCAAGTCTGTCAAAGTCCATACTTTGTTTTCATACATGGATTCTATCTCGGATTTCATGGCTTCAAGCCATTTGTTGGAATCCGGGCCCGCCATCGCTTCTTCATAGTTCGAAGGTTCATTGTTGTCTAACAACATGATTTCCAGGACAGGGTTGCCGTACCACTCTGGTGCGGAACGTGTCCTTGTGGACCTACGAAGTTCAGCAGTAACTTGATCCGAAGTACCTTGATCATCATCATTGTTTTCCTCTTCAGTTGGTGTGGGCATCACAGGAACGGTTTCCTGCACTGCGCCACTTTCCTGCTCAAGAGGTAGTACTTCATCGAGTTCTACTTTCCTCCCACTTACTTCTTTCGAGAGAAACTCTTTTTCCAGAAAGCATCCGTTCTTGGCAACAAAGATCTTGCCTTCAGATCTTAAGTAGAAGGTATACCCTACAGTTTCCTTAGGGTATCCTATGAATACGCATTTTTCCGACTTGGGTTCGAGCTTTTCAGGTTGAAGTTTCTTGACATAAGCATCGCATCCCCAAACTTTTAGAAACGACAGCTTAGGTTTCTTTCCAAACCATAATTCATACGGTGTCGTCTCAACGGATTTAGAAGGTGCCCTATTTAAAGTGAATGTAGCTGTCTCTAGAGCGTATCCCCAAAATGATAGCGGTAAATCGGTAAGAGACATCATAGACCGCACCATATCCAATAGGGTGCGATTACGATGTTCGGACACACCGTTTCGCTGAGGTGTTCTAGGCGGCGTGAGCTGTGAAACGATTCCACATTTCCTTAAGTGTGTACCAAATTCGTGACTTAAGTATTCTCCTCCACGATCTGATCGTAAGAATTTTATCTTTCGGTCACGTTGATTCTCTACCTCATTCTGAAATTCCTTGAACTTTTCAAAGGTCTCAGACTTGTGTTTCATTAAGTAGACATACCCATATCTACTCAAGTCATCAGTGAGAGTGAGAACATAACGATATCCTCCGCGAGCCTCAACGCTCATTGGACCGCACACATCGGTATGTATGATTTCCAACAAGTTGGTTGCTCGCTCCATTGTTCCGGAGAACGGAGTCTTGGTCATTTTGCCCAAAAGGCATGGTTCGCACGTGTCAAATGATTCATAATCAAGAGACTCTAAAAGTCCATCGGCATGGAGCTTCTTCATGCGCTTGACACCAATGTGACCAAGGCGGCAGTGCCACAAGTATGTGGGACTATCGTTATCAAATTTAAATCTTTTGGCATCTACACTATGAACATGTGTAATATTACGCTCGAGATTCATTAAGAATAAACCATTGACCATCGGAGCATGACCATAAAACATATCTCTCATATAAATCGAACAACCATTATTCTCAGACTTAAATGAGTAGCCATCTCGTATTAAACGAGATCTAGATACAATGTTCATGCTCAAACTTGGCACTAAATAACAATTATTAAGGTTCAAAACTAATCCCGTGGGTAAATGTAGAGGCAGCGTGCCGACGGCGATCACATCGACTCTGGAACCATTCCCGACGCGCATCGTCACCTCGTCCTTCGCCAGTCTCCGTTTATTCCGCAGCTCCTGCTGTGAGTTACAAATATGAGCAACGGCACCGGTATCAAATACCCAGGAGTTACTACGAGTACTGGTAAGGTACACATCAATCACATGTATATCAAATATACCTTTGGTGTTGCCGGCCTTCTTATCCGCTAAGTATTTGGGGCAGTTGCGCTTCCAGTGACCCTTCCCCTTGCAATAAAAGCACTCAGTCTCAGGCTTGGGTCCATTCTTTGACTTCTTCCCGGTAACTGGCTTACCAGGCGCGGCAACATCTTTGCCGTCCTTCTTGAAGTTCTTCTTACCCTTGCCCTTCTTGAACTTAGTGGTCTTATTGACCATCAACACTTGATGTTCTTTCTTGATTTCAGCCTCTGCTGACTTCAGCATCGAGAACACTTCAGGAATGGTCTTTTCCATCCCCTGCATGTTGTAGTTCATCACAAAGCTCTTGTAGCTTGGTGGGAGCGACTGGAGGATTCTGTCAATGACCGCCTCATCTGGGAGGTTAATGTTCAGCTGGGTCATACGGTTGTGCAACCCAGACATCTTCAGGATGTGCTCACTAACAGAACTGTTTTCCTCCATCTTACAACTGTAGAACTTGTTGGAGACATCATATCTCTCGACCCGGGCATGAGCTTGAAAAACTAGTTTCAGCTCTTCGAACATCGCATATGCTCCGTGGTGCTCAAAACGCTTTTGGAGCCCCGGTTCTAAGCTGTAAAGCATGCCGCACTGAACGAGGGAGTAATCATCAGCACGAGACTGCCAAGCATTCATAATGTCTTGGTTCTCTGGGACGGGAGTGTCACCTAGCGGTCCTTCTAGGACATATTGTTTCCTAGCAGCTATGAGGATGATCCTCAGGTTCCGGACCCAGTCCGTATAGTTGCTGCCATCATCTTTCAGCTTGGTTTTCTCTAGGAACGCGTTGAAGTTCATGTTGACATTAGCGTTGGCCATTGATCTACAAGACATATTTGCAAAGGTTTTAGACTAAGTTCATGATAATAAAGTTCTAATCAAATTATGAACTCCCACTCAGATTAGACATCCCTTTAGTCATCTAAGTGTTTACACGATCCGAGTCGACTAGGCCGTGTCCGATCATCACGTGAGACGGACTAGTCATCGTCGGTGAACATTCTCATGTTGATCGTATCTTCCATACGACTCGTGTTCGACCTTTCGATCTCCGTGTTCCGAGGCCATGTCTGCACATGCTAGGCTCGTCAAGTTAACCCTAAGTGTTTTCGTTGTGTAAAACTGTCTTACACCCGTTGTATGTGAACGTAAGAATCCATCACACCCGATCATCACGTGGTGCTTAGAAGCGACGAACTGTAGCAACGGTGCACAGTTACGGGAGAACACTTCTTGAAATTTTATAAGGGATCATCTTATTTACTACCGTCGTCCTAAGTAAACAAGATGCATAAACATAATAAACATCACATGCAATTATATAGTTGTGACATGATATGGCCAATATCATATAGCTCCATTGATCTTCATCTTCGGGGCTCCATGATCATCTTGTCACCGGCTTGACACCATGATCTCCATCATCGTGTCTTCATGAAGTTGTCATGCCAACGACTACTTCTACTTCTATGACTAACGTTTAGCAATAAAGTAAAGTAGTTTACATGGCGTTATTCAATGACACGCAGGTCATACAAAAAATAAAGACAACTCCTATGGCTCCTGCCGGTTGTCATACTCATCGACATGCAAGTCGTGAATCCTATTACAAAGAACATGATCTCATACATCACAATTCATCATTCATCACAACACCTGGCCATATCACATCACATGATCAATCGCTGCAAAAACAAGTTAGACGTCCTCTAATTGTTGTTGCATCTTTTACGTGGCTGCAATTGGGTTCTAGCAAGAACGTTTTCTTACCTACGAATCACCACAACGTGATTTTGTCAACTTCTATTTACCCTTCATAAGGGCCCTGTTCATCGATTCCGCTCCAACTAAAGTGGGAGAGACAGACACCCGCCAGCCACCTTATGCAACTAGTGCATGTCAGTCGGTGGAACCGGTCTCACGTAAGCGTACGTGTAAGGTTGGTCCGGGCCGCTTCATCCCACAATACCGTTGAGCAAGAAAAGACTAGTAGGGGCAAGTAAGATGACAAAATCCACGCCCACAACAAAATTGTGTTCTACTCGTGCAAAGAGAACTACGCATAGACCTAGCTCATGATGCCACTGTTGGGTAACGTTGCAGAAAATTAAAAAAAAATTACGGTTTCACCAAGATCCATCTATGAGTTCATCTAAGCAACGAGTCAAGGGAGAGAGTTTGCATCTACATACCACTTGTAGATCGCGTGCAGAAGCTTGCAAGGTGATGATGTAGTCGTACTCGACGTGATTCGAATCACCGATGACCAAGTGCTGAACGGACAGCACCTCCGCGTTCAACACACGTACGGGACGGGAGACGTCTCCTCCTTCTTGATCCAGCAAGGGGGAAGGAGAGGTTGAGGAAGACAGCTCCACCGGCAGCACGACGGCGTGGTGATGGTGGAGAGGCAGTACTCCGACAGGGCTTCGCCAAGCACACAACGGAGGAGGAGAGGTGTTGGGGAGGGGAGGGCTGCGCCTTGGAGGGTGGTGCGGCTGCCCTCCCCTCACCCCTCTATTTATAGGGGGAAGGGAGAAGGGGGCCGGCCCCTAGAACCCATCTAGGGGGGGTGCGGCGGCCTAGGGGAGAGGGGAGAGGGTGGCTTGCCCCCCAAGCCAAGGGGGCGCCCCCTCTAGGGTTCCCCCTCAACCCTAGGCGCATGGGCCCAAGGGAGGGGGGTGCGGCCAGCCCACCAGGGGCTGGATCCCTGCCCCACGCAGCCCATGTGGCCCCCCGGGAGGGGTGGCCCCTCCCGGTGGACCCCCGGAACCCTTCCGGTGGCCCCGGTACAATACCGGTATGACCCCGAAACTTCCCGGTGTCCGTTTGACAACTTTCCATATATAAATCTTTACCTCCGGACCCTTCCGGATCTCCTCGTGACGTCCAGGATCCCATCCGGGACTCCGAACAACATTCGGTAGTCACATACTAGTCTTCCTAATAACCCTAGCGTCACCGAACCTTAAGTGTGTAGACCCTACGGGTTCGGGAGACATGCAGACATGACCGAGACGCTCTCAGTCAATAACCAACAGCGGGATCTGGATACCCATGATGGCTCCCACATGCTCCTCGATGTTGTCATCGGATGAACCACTATGTCGAGGATTCGATCAAACCCTGTATGCAATTCCCTTTGTCAATCGGTACGTTACTTGCCCGAGACTCGATCGTCGGTATCCCAATACCTTGTTCAGTCTCGTTACCGGCAAGTCACTTTACTCGTACCGTAATGCATGATCCCGTGTCCAACACCTTGGTCACATTGAGCTCATTATGATGATGCATTACCGAGTGGGCCCAGAGATACCTCTCCGTCATATGGAGTGACAAATCCCAGTCTCGATCCGTGTCAACCCAACAGCTACTTTCGGAGATACCTGTAATGCACCTTTATAGTCACCCAGTTATGTTGTGACGTTTGATACACCCAAGGCACTCTTACGGTATCCAGGAGTTACACGATCTCATGGTCGAAGGAAGAGATACTTGACACTGGCAAAGCTCTAGCAAAACGAACTACACGATCTTTTATGCTATGCTTAGGATTGGGTCTTGTCCATCACATCATTCTCCTAATGATGTGATCCCGTTATCAACGACATCCAATGTCCATAGTCAGGAAACCATGACTATCTGTTGATCACAACGAGCTGGTCAACTAGAGGCTCACCAGGGACATATTGTGGTCTAAGTATTCACATGTGTATTACGATTTCCGGATAATACAGTTATAGCATGAATAAAAGACATTTATCATGAACATTGAAATATAATAATACTTTTATTATTGCCTCTAGGGCATATTTCCAACATGGGTTGCGTATATCATGTTCACCGTCCGAACTTGCGGGGGAAATCCCTTCTGTCCTTTGTTGTTCGGTGGCCGGGGCCCCTCCTCGTCATCGCTATGTAGCCCCTTGTCTCTGGTCTCGGCACTTAACTTGCCTGCCTGCTTGAAACCCAACAATCCCTGTTGGTGTGATTGGCTGGCTATTCGGGGGTGTCGTGTATCTGGCACAAGCGATCGAGTATCCGGTCTAAGCTGGATGGGCCCTGAGGGTTTCTTTTGAATGGCTTCTTCCGCTGACCCAGTTTAGAGCCTCTGAATCCGGTATTGACTGCCGTATCTTCAGTATTGTCACCGTTAATGCGACGCTTATGCTTGTTGCGACGTGACCTGCCGTTGTTATCTTTGGTATCCGAATTGCTGGGGCTCTTGGTTATGTTATTGCTACGAGCTAGCCAGCAGTCTTCTCCCGCACAGAAGCGGGTCATAAGTGTCGTGAGGGCTGCCATAGATTTCGGCTTTTCCTGTCCTAGGTGTCGGGCAAGCCATTCGTCTCGGATGTTGTGCCTGAAGGCTGCAAGGGCCTCGGCGTCTGGACAATCGACTATTTGGTTTTTCTTGGTTAGGAACCGTGTCCAGAATTGTCTGGCCGATTCCTCTGGCTGCTGGATTATGTGGCTTAGGTCATCGGCGTCTGGTGGTCGCACATACGTGCCCTGGAAGTTGTCAAGGAATGCGGATTCCAGGTCCTCCCAACAACTAATTGACTCTGCAGGCAGGCTGTTAAGCCAATGTCGAGCTGGTCCTTTAAGCTTGAGCTGGAGGTATTTGATGGCGTGTAGATCATCACCACGGGCCATGTGGATATGAAGGAGATAATCCTCGATCCATACCGCAAGATCTGTTGTGCCATCGTATGATTCGATGTTTATGGGTTTGAAGCCCTCGGGGATTTGATGATCCATTACTTCGTCTGTGAAGCATAGTGGGTGTGCGGCGCCCCTGTATTGGGCTATATCACGACGCAGCTCGGACGAGCTTGGTCTGTTGTATTCGGCCGGGCCATACTTATTATGTTCGGCGTGACGGCTAGCGTCACGTGAAGCGGGGCGCCCATGCGATCCGTAGATCGATCTTGTTTGCCTTGCCTTATTCTCCAAGATGTCTCGCAGGTCTGTTGCGTCTTCCCGTACTCTGGTATGTTTTGAGCGGTGTCGGGGTGCGGCTTGGGTTGAGGGCCTGAAGGCCTCTCTATCGCGGCCACGGGGTGGCCGATCGGGCGCATCGTACGCTGGTGATGTAGGTTTAGTTGCTTCCTCCTCAAGTTGGGGTAGCAGCCTGCGCTTTGGGTAGCTCTTGGATGGGCGTTCTAGTTTATACTCTCCGGCCGCCAGGACTTCGGTCCATCTGTCGGCTAGCAAGTCTTGGTCAGCTCTAAGTTGCTGCTGTTTTTTTCTTGAGGCTGCTTGCCGTGGCTACGAGCCTGCATTTGAAACGCTCTTGTTCGACGGGATCCTCTGGCATGACGAATTCGTCGTCGTCGAGGCTTGCCTCGTCTTCGGAGGGAGGCATATAATTGTCGTCCTCATCCTCTTTGTAGGCCGCTCTCTCATGAGGGCTGGCTCCTTCGTCCTCTTGCACTGCATCGTGCTGGAGGGGGTTGTTTTCGGCACTGTCCGGCGTGTTGTTATCTCCGGTGCCGGAGTCGCCGTTTTTGCTTTGGCGGGACTTAGAGCGGCGCCGCTAACGTCTGCGCTTGGGTTGCTTCTTGGAGGGGTCATCCTCCGTTTTCTCCTCGCCATCCCCTGCTTTAGGGGTGTCCACCATGTATATGTCATATGACGAGGTGGCTTTCCAGTTCCCTATAGGTGCTGGTTCTTGATTGTCTCCTTCATCGGCGTCCATGCCGTCGATGTCTTAGGAGTCAAAGTCGAGCATGTCGGTTAAATCGTCGACAGTGGCTACGAAGTGGGTGGTGGGTGGGCTTCGAATTTCTTCGTCGTTCGCATCCCAACCGTGTTGGCCGTAGTTCGGCCAGGGCTCTCCTGACAAAGAGAGAGACTTTAATGAATTCAGGATATTGCCGAAAGGCGAGTGCTGGAAGATGTCCGCGGCGGTGAACTCCATGACCGGAGCCCAGTCGGGCTTAATCGGAAGAGGTGCGGGATTTATGGAGTTCGGATCGGAGTCCGGCACCTTGGAGTCATGGGCCTTGCGAGGGACTAGGCTGGTATCCGGCTCTATCGCCGTAGAGGTTGCAGTTTCCGGGGCGGCGTCCAACCGTCCGTCCCCGACTGGCGCAGTGGGCTCCGGGCTAATGGTCGGAGCGGACACCAGAGCGACGCTCTGGGCGTTGTCCGATGACAGAGCTAAATCATGCCCATCGTGACAGTGCGGCGCGCCCGGTCGTGGCTCGAATCCGTCGAAGATCAAGTCCCCGCGGATGTCGGCCGTGTAGTTTAAGCTTCCAAACCTGACCTGATGGCCAGGGGCGTAGCTTTCGATCTGCTCCAGATGGCCGAACGAGTCGGCCCACAGTGCGAAGCCGCCAAATACGAAGATCTGTCCGGGGAGAAAAGTCTCATCCCGGACCGCATCGCGATTGACGAGCGAAGAAGCCATCGGGCCTAAAGGCGACGACACAAAGGAACTCTCAATGAAAGCACCAATGTCGGTGTCAAAACCGGCGGATCTCGGGTAGGGGGTCCCGAACTGTGCGTCTAGGCGGATGGTAACAGGAGACAAGGGACACGATGTTTTTACCCAGGTTCGGGCCCTCTTGATGGAGGTAAAACCCTACTCCTGCTTGATTAATATTGATGATATGGGTAGTACAAGAGTAGATCTACCACGAGATCGGAGTGGCTAAACCCTAGAAGCTAGCCTATGGTATGATTGTTGTTCGTCCTACGGACTAAAACTCTCCGGTTTATATAGACACCGGAGAGGGCTAGGGTTACACAGAGTCGGTTACAATGGGAGGAGATCTTCATATCGTATCGCCAAGCTTGCCTTCCACGCCAAGGAAAGTCCCATCCGGACACGGGACGGAGTCTTCAATCTTGTATCTTCATAGTCCGAGAGTCCGGCCAAAGGTCTTAGTCCGGCCATCCGGACACCCCCTAATCCAGGACTCCCTCACGTAGGATCTCGTGCTCTACGGGCGCGAGCTCGATGTTGGCATCATCCTCCTCGTGCTCCGGGGGCGGGCGGTGGTTCTCCTTCTCACCCCTCAGGAGGGCTCGGGAGCCGCCGCCGTGCCCGGGGACCAGCTCGCGGATGGGGAGGGCGGGCGCCCACTCGCCGCCGCCTTGCCCTGCTGCTGCTCCTCCCCGATGCCGCCGCCGTCGTGCTCCTCGTCCTCCCTCCGCTTTTGCTCATCGTCGTTGGGGAGGGGGGGATTTGCTGCGGTGGATCTGGCCGCCGACGGCGCGGGGAGGCGGGTGGCGGCGGCGGCGGCGATGTGGGCGGGAGGAGAGGAGGCGTGCGGGAGGGGAGGCGAGGGGAACGAGAGAGAGGGAGAGGAGGCGCGCAGGAGGGGGAGGGGAGCCGGCTAGGGTTGCCTCCACGAGAGCCGGCCCTTTTATACCCCGTGCGAGTGAAATGACAAAAATGCCCCCGGCGGGGCAGGCTATTTATGCGCGATGGCACGGTCGAGGTGAAACTGTTCATTGCTACAGGAGCACATCTTCGATCCGACGGCCCAGGTCATTCCACCTCTCGATCCAACGCCCAGAATCGCATCAAGCAAACCGATCCGACGGCCGAAAGTTCCTGATCGCTGTGAGAGCCCAGGAGTGACTACCATCCTTATTTCTGGATGACTCATTTTTTTTGTCGCCATAGGCTGGAGAGTTGGTGCACATGGGAACCAGCAACCAGCAAGGAGAATTGGCACGCACAGGAACTAGTAGCCAGCGGCGGGAAGGAAAAGACCACCCGAAGGGAAAAGAGTGCAGAGGCAGGCAGAGATTGAGAAGGAAAAAGGAGGGAAACGCAGAGAGAGAAGGAAAAGAAGAGCAAGAGAGAAAGGGATTTCCAAAGGCAGGCAGAGAGAGAAGGAAAAGGAGATGGGAGGGAAAAGAGTTTCCAGAAATTGCTTAGTGACTCAGACTCTGCTAGGTGCTTCAGTTTGTTGTCATACATATTACAGAGTTCGATTATGTTTATGAAATTGTGATTTAATTTGCTATCATACAAAGTTAGGTTGTGTCTATAATGTCGCCATGCCATACGCCATAAGCATTATAATGTTATCAAGCAGGTTGGTCGCCATAAAACACGTTATGCCATAATAGCATTGCTCCAAAAGCAATTTCCATGGTGATTACCTAATTTCATTAGGGTCAGCTGACCCCAATGGTATACTGGTAGCCCCTGCCAGGGATAGAAGACTCCTCTAGTCTTCGAACCTCAATTGTATCCTCGTAACCACCATTGTCATTGATCAATAAAGTGGTGTGTTTTTCGCAAAGAAAAAACAAAAACAGAAGTTCTGTGTTTAGTCTAAAAAATGTAAATGTGTGGGCCAGATTATAGCAAAGTAAATCACGATAAGAAGCGAAACGTCGGTGGATACAAATGGGCTGTGCAGAGCAAACAGTGGAGATACAAGAAGCATCTGAGAAACAAATCTCCGCTCTAGCAAACTTCCCTCTAACTCACTCATTTTACCGCCTCTTAACAAGCAATTAAGGATACATCTCATGAGACTCTACACTGCTAAAAAAACGAGGCTCTACATAAATGATTAATCAAGCCCATGCTAGCGATTTTCCGAAACGCATAGACAGCTAAAGCGAACCAAACCAAACTTCTGGGCCAACGTAGCTTAGCGGTACCACATGCTGCTCAGTTGCCAAATATAGATCAAAAAACGGAAATGTCCATGCCCGGTTCATGCTAACACAAGCTTTTCTTTACCAAACGTTTGCTCCACTTCATTCTTCATCGGAATCTTCTGTATGTAGATCCATTCCATCAAGGGGGGCTGAAACACAGGCGACAGCATGTCCATGAGAAATCTAGCAAGTAACATTATTTAAACACTGTACAAAGAGGATCTGAATTTTACTTCAAAAAGAGAGGATCTGATTGTTTAGTTCAAAAAAGGGAGGATCTGATTCTTTAGTGTCAAAAAAGAGAGAGGGCCCGATTCCTTTTTGTCCAGTTCAATTCATATGCATCAAAGAATTGACAGAAACCAGCAATTTTACTTGATGCCCATTAGTATTTTTTACAGTTATTCTAAAAATGTAAAATAGTACCAAAATGTCACAGGGAGCTACATGAACGTCTTGTTTTTTGAGATCCTACATGGACTCGTATGTTGCTAAACTGGCAAAGACCCCAAATATGACAGATGAAAAAATATCAAACGAAGATGACAGTAGCAGGTATTCCTTTAAACATTATCAACAATAGAATACAAGATAAGGTTCTCACGAAATGTGTAGTCAGGTTTGAAACGCTTCCGAACGAGGGGCATCTTATCAGCATCACGTATGTCATCTGGATATAGCCACTTTGTCTTGGGTACCAGCCAACTATCATTGGAAGGATTGACTTAACAAAAAATATTGACATAAAAATCAACAAATTAACTGACAGAAAAGAAAAAACCTGTTTTGCTCGTTGCTGTCTATCACAGCATTGATAGTTGCAGGGAACTCATGACCATTACTATTTGGCCTTAGGACACATACCTATTTTCAATGCAATGGCACAACATAAAGAATAATTAAAGCATAAATGTTGAGGCACAGTGAATCCAGCATACAAAAGCTGCAACTAACCGTAAAAGGCATTTCTTCACCATGTCGCAAAATACACTCTGGCTTGTCCAAAATCAGCTCATGGAACTGGCAAGAACAAATAAAATCCATACAAGCAGTAGATTTTGTAAGAAACAGCCATATGTACGCTAGGTTATACACAACAAGTGAAAATCATCATACTATCAAATAGATAGGATAGAGTTCCTCTCGATCCATACAAGATGTCTGTTCAGTTCTTGTTAACAGCGCATCATATGTTGGGCAAATATTGCGCAGGCAAACAAAGCTCTACTTAATATACTCCATCCATCCAAATACATAGGGCCTAAGACGTTTTTCGATGTTGCCTTTGATCATTAATAAGATTAATAATACATGAGATGTATGATATACAAATTTATATCATTAGAAACTCCTTTCAAACACGGATTTGATGATATGCTTTGTGTAACATGCATGTCATATATTATTGCTCTAATCCATGGTCAAATGTAACCTCGAAAAATGTATTAGGTCCTACATATTTGGATGAAGGGAGTAGGACATTTGGCATTCTGACCTGTATGCTTTGAGTTTTCTTATTTGTTTATAAAAACGAGGAACTAAGGTAGAACCTACTAAATTATTTTATTTAAAAATAGATTATTTCAAACTGGTATTAGAATGATCCACAGGATTTGAAAGAACAAAAGCAGACAAAATGAAAAGGAGTAAAATACATTGAAGGTCCTAATTCTTTTTAAAAATGTGTCGACTAAGTCCCAATTCTTGAAAACTGTATAACTTGATCCTAAAAGTAGTTATAAGTTGTTCACCTTAGGTCCCATACAACCCCAATCAGATCTGACCTGCACACGTGGTGGGTTAACCAACGCCGTGTAAGCCACACTTAGCATAAAACCCCTCAAAAAAATCCTTTCTTCTAATTTCATGGCCCTGCTCTCTCCTGTTAGCTTTTCCCACAAATCAACACACACGAGTAGTGGACACAAGAACGAAAGATGAACATTAGCAATCACACACGCAAAAAATTTGGTGCTCGGTTGATGCCTCTTAGCCAGAGCTTTTTTCTTCTCAGTTAGTCAACCTGGTTACAAAATTACAACGACTTTAAGTAGGGAAATATGCACACACGCACTGCTTCAAGTGTGGTGTTCTGATCTGCCAATGCATGTAGAAAGCTGATTCAACTAGAGGGGAGGGGGGATGTGCGAGCAGATGGGAGGGGAGGTTAAGGTGGATTGCCGTTGTGGAGCCTGCCTCTGCCACTAATGTGGCTTCGCAGGCCAAGCTGGGGTTTGACGAATTGGCAGCCGATCTGCAGGACAGCATGACAAACTTCGAAAAGATGACCATACCTTCCGACTCCCATCTGGTGGCCCTAACCACACAGCAGGTGGCCAGCGTCAGGACGACGACCGGCTTCAGTTTCAGCGGCAGCGACGAGGACGACATCGTTGCATGCCCCTCGTGTAAAATTAGAAGAGGGGACGACAAAATTATGAGATAACTTTTCAGGGGGTTATGTGCAAAATATTTTCTACATGCCAATGGTCAACCTGCCAAGGGTGAAGGTCAAAGCTGACCGGGTCTGCATAGGACATGCCATGAATGATTCAAATACTTTTAGGACCCAGCTGTGCAGTTTTAAATAATTAGGAGTAATTGACACCTTCCAGAAACAATTGTGACATCCAATATATTTTACTCATGATAAAATTAACTCTAGCACAAAACAAGAGGACAGGCACATTTTCCTCTAGCAAACAAGTCAATTACCCAATCCAGTTAGACAAAGCATCAGCCATCTCAGTCATTTTTTTGAGTTATTGTTACCAAAAGTCCATTAGATACAATTCAAATGTTTACTCTCTATTTTGCACCCAGAGCATGCTAACATGCAAATTAGCAAGTATTGTCATGAAGCTAGGTATTAGCTGTAACTTTTGAACTGATTAATGTACAGCGACACAATTAAATTGACAAGTATTGTCATCATGCTTGAACTTCAGAACACTGAAGGAATCTCAAATCTTCAAATTTTGCAAATATACCAGGAATAATCCTACTCTCTCTGGCTGGGTTTACAAGGCATAGTTTGTTTGTCCTATGTCAGTTTGACCAAGTTTATATCAACACATATAACAACAGAGACCAAATGAATTTCACTATGTATATCATGAAATGTATTCTCATATTGTACTTTTGTATATGTCAAAAAATTTCTTGATAAACTTGGTCAAACAACTCAAACCTACAAAAACTGACTTGGGAAAAATAAACTGTTGTAAACCAGGACCGACAGAGTAAATCAAAATTATATAGTTTACTTATTCCTTGAAGCATTTTCTGCTATAATACATGATTAGTAAAGGTCCTGGCTTGCCTACTGCTTTGTTACCAGAGCTGCATCGACTTCATATTTCCCCAGTGCTCATGCTCCTACTACTACAGTACTTATGTTGCTATTCAGCCTCCATGGATGAGAATGATGCTTACCCAGCTGCTGTTCCTAATCCTAACGCTGGTGCCAAATCAGGTGTTTTTAAGTTGAAGCCTGCTCACAGCATGATGCAACCATGCTGGTACAGTGGTGGTATTATGATCTCCTTAGAGCGCAATGTCCGTAAAAACGTGATGCTTAGGTGTGATGTGAAACACAAGCAAGAGATCGTAAATTGTATCTATAAAGCAACGGCTTAGGTTGGTTTCATTCGCATGGACAAGAGTCTCCCAGGAAGCTGCCTGCAAATTGTTTGGCTGGCGTCCTGGGGAGGAAGACGCCAACCTGGCCTGGAGAATGCAAAAGTGTGGTTAGCCTGGACCAGGCATCAAGATTTGGGTGCCTGGCATGCAGGAGCAGCGGTCTGGAACTGATGGCAGACATTAATCACAGGGACACAAGGGGGAAAGAAGTATCAAGTAGCTGCCCGATGTGTTCGTCACCATGGCTGCACTGAGCAAGCCTCGGCATGCTCGCTGCCATAGCCAACCAGAGTCATCGCCTGCACATCCTTATCCACCACCATGACCACCCGTCACACCCAGAGCCAGCCTCAATGCTTCCTCTGCTCAGCAAAGAACCGGTGTCACAGCCACCAGCGAGAGCACGGACAGGGATGAGGTCAAGTGGGAATTGAATCAACTGCATCTCAAACGTACATCAAATAGGTTGGGGATTCATGACTCCTCCGTTGATTTGGATTTTGTCAATGGGTTCTGTACAGTTCTAAAGAGAGAAATTTGGGTTCATGGCTCAGAGAGGGGGGAGGGGGGCAGGGTTCTTTGTGCTGGGTTTTGATTACCAAATAACTTCGATTTTAATAAATCAAAGCATGTTAAAATGTTTTCACACACTAACAGGACAGGTCACCAATCAAACATTTCTATCACAGACAAGCTACAAACACTTGCTTCTCAGGCTCAGGGCAGGCGTGGACTCCAGGATACCAACCCAACTAACCCATCAAGCCACAAAAATGGAAGTCTGGTTTCACAGAATAGTTTCAAGATAAAAAATAGAAATACAAAAGAACAGAACCTCTTGTGCATTGAACAGCTCAAGCTTATCAATCTTGGTAATAACATCGCCAACTTTGATTCCAGAATCTGCTGCAGGCGATTTATCAGAAACCTATCAAACAAACAAGTATCTATCAAAAAACTATCAAGCAAATCACTGCAACAAGTGGTCCTCACGATATAAATGTCCAAATATGTTCATATTCAATATCAAAAGATTAGTTTTCACATATATCTGCTAATGTCCATTTTTCTTGTTCTCATTCGAGATGATTTTGCAAATGCAACACTTTGACACATCC
This sequence comes from Triticum aestivum, assembly GCF_018294505.1. Lineage (NCBI taxonomy): Eukaryota > Viridiplantae > Streptophyta > Magnoliopsida > Poales > Poaceae > Triticum > Triticum aestivum. Next base: position 388,980,060 of record NC_057807.1, on the reverse strand, counting down.
CTCCCATGTAATCAGTACAATCTAACTCATGTTAATATCACAACTAGTTAAATACGCTGGTAAGCATGTTCCCAGTTCAAAATCCCTACGCTCTACAGGACTGTTAGTTTGAGGCTGACTTAGCCACAAATAAGGTTAGACAAAGACATAAAGTGCGACTAAAAAAATCATCACTGCACTTCTGGCAAAAAATTGAGTCTGACACATGGGTCATATAACAGTAAAGTGCAGGAAACCACAACTGTGGCAACTGGCAAGCAATCAACCACCCATGGACCCACCTAAAAATTGTGACGTGGCTAAGGGTTTAGCAATAGGCTGGGAGCCGAACTGCCGCTACAATGCTGTGGGGACCATTCAATGTGATGCTAGGCTACTTTTTGGTGAAAAGGATGGGGTACTAACTAGCAAACTCGTGCTGATATCACTACTTAAGCGCATAATCCCAGTTTCCCTCTTCCAAGCCCATAAACTCTACCTATGCTGTGGGAACCATTTAATGTGATCCTAGACAACTTTTTTGTGAGAAGATATTTCTATGGATAATGGGTTACGAAGGGCTTGATGATGGGACAATCATCAACAATATTCCAAATTGTGGGGAATACAGAAATAGGGTATATGTGAATCCCCCATGATTATTCTTGGCGCTGTCAATGCTATTTTTGATGCATTTTTTTGTTACTACCATGGATAACAAATACAACTAAAAATAATTAATACATGAATTCATAAACATCCCCAACAATCAGATAGAAAATAGTCAAATACACATAGAAGCAGCACAGCAACACAGAAAAGAGAGATAAGGTGGGTAGTCACCCTCTGTACGTAAATGCCATGTGCATTGGGGAAGCTGTCATGTACTTGTTCACGGACATGCAATTTTTCAGCTTGAAGTGATCCAATCCTCAGACCAAGCGATAACTGCACAACTCTCCTGCATATATCACATGATTGATCATTCAAAATGTTTATTAATAAGAAATCTGCTAGCAATATATTCCCTCCGTTCCTAAATATAAGCCTTTTTAGAGATTCCAATACGGACTACAACAGAGCAAAACAAGTGAATCTACACTACAAAATATGTCTATGTACATCCGAATGTAGTCCGTATTGAAATCTCTAAAAAGGCTTATATTTAGAAACGGAGGGAGTAGATGGCATAAAGCTATGTGAATATGTGAGACAACTAGTTTCAGCTACATGGAACCGGGGATAATAAAAGCAGGTTTAGGACCACCAAGAGAACAGAGACCAGCACACATTAAGGGGGCTGAAACTGCTTACTCAGCTACTGGCTAGGACAAACAGTTGGTTTCTCATGGCTCAAATGAACAGGATGTGACTACAGAGATTATGAATATCGTCAGCCCTTCTTTTCTGAACTGAAAATTGATAGCCCTCCTGTCAGCAGTTGGGTAGTTCAATGAGTCAACCATGCAGCAACTGTGGCAACTGGTGATCAGCTGGGTAGGTGGCAGCGTAATTTTGGTATCCCCCAATTATCACCAATATACTTATCAATTTAAGAGCCCAGTAAATGTTAGCCAACATATCCTAGTTTCAGTTTCGAGTTTTGAGCTAAGATATCCACAATCAAGCCAGCGGTAAAGTAGTAGACACTAAGGGATGAATGAAATGTTCAATATGCTGTCAACATGTGATTGAATTGGAATATATACAAAGTACATAAATCAGAACTTCAAAACATACCCAAATTCATTGAAGTGCTTTAAGCATTTCTGGAGGATACTGAATGGTAAGAAAGGAGCTCCATCCTTATAATAAAAGCTCATGCCCATGAACTTTCCATCAGAGCCAACAATGAGGCCACCAATCCCAGCCTAGCACATATATAATGATTGTAAACATGCTTTGCTGAGGATATTCTATATTTAAGTACGCTATAATATAGTTCAATATGAGTATTTTTATGTTTCCAGTGTAAAGGAAATGTGTCTTAATCTAGTTGTATTACTTTTCCTTCTATTAATCTGCCTACAGTCATAAAAGATGATAAGGGAAATACCTTTGTGATCTTACAAGTAGATGCCATGAGTTGCTGGCAGTCAAATTTGGTAGTTCCGTGCAGCAGTGTCCCGCCTGTGGCCATAAGCTCTCCGGATTCAAAGGCTCGTCCAATAGCCACCAGTTTACTTTGGGACAATTTAACATTAGCTGGCACTTGATTATGAATGCATGCTTCACGAAGTTCTGGAGAAGCCTTGATGTTAACAACAGCGATATTATAATATGAATCATATTTCCACAACGTTCCGATAACAAGCTTTCCACTGGGCAGGCGCACCTTGATCTGCAAGCAACAACTATATCATCTTATAAGAAGCAAAAGTCATAAAGAAGTAATGGGATGGAAAAAATTGACTAGCAGTGCAAACCTTCAGTTTATCAAGTATCTTACTTCCATCTTCTTCAGACGATCTAATCAAGCTAGCGGATGTTAGAATTCTCATGCTGGGTGGCGTGTGCTCTATGATTGTGCCTGTGCAAGTAAACTGTCTAATTCTTCCTACACAGATCGAAGCTTTAGTTACTGATTAACCAACAACCATTGGAATACCTAATATTGTATTTTTACCCTTGAAAGAAGCGAGTGAAACAATGGACCGACAGACACTCAAAGCAAGTAATTTAATGCTAGTGTGCTCTTCGTTGTAGCCATCCAACTTTCCAAAGCAGAGCTCAAATGTATTCACCAAGCGTATGCCCCCTAACCAAAGAAACATAGCACACCGTAAGGGTTAGAATAAACATCTAGAAACACATTAAAATAATATT